>NW_027412046.1:0-79136 GCF_047663935.1 Musca autumnalis
TGGTGAACTTTTGTATTGGGAAAGTCATCTCCGGTGAACTTTTGTATTGGGAAAGTCATCTCCGGTGAACTTTTGTATTGGGAAAGTCATCTCCGGTGAACTTTTGTATGGGAAAGTCATCTCCGGTGAACTTTTGTATTGGGAAAGTCATCTCCGGTGAACTTTTGTATTGGGAAAAGTCATCTCCGGTGAACTTTTGTATTGGGAAAGTCATCTCCGGTGAACTTTTGTATTGGGAAAAGTCATCTCCGGTGAACTTTTGTATTGGGAAAGTCATCTCCGGTGAACTTTTGTATTGGGAAAGTCATCTCCGGTGAACTTTTGTATTGGGAAAGTCATCTCCGGTGAACTTTTGTATGGGAAAAGTCATCTCCGGTGAACTTTTGTATTGGGAAAGTCATCTCCGGTGAACTTTTGTATGGGAAAAGTCATCTCCGGTGAACTTTTGTATTGGGAAAGTCATCTCCGGTGAACTTTTGTATGGGAAAAGTCATCTCCGGTGAACTTTTGTATTGGGAAAGTCATCTCCGGTGAACTTTTGTATGGGAAAAGTCATCTCCGGTGAACTTTTGTATTGGGAAAGTCATCTCCGGTGAACTTTTTTATTGGGAAAGTCATGCCCGGTGAACTTTTGTATGGGAAAAGTCATCTCCGGTGAACTTTTGTATTGGGAAAGTCATGCCCGGTGAACTTTTGTATTGGGAAAGTCATCTCCGGTGAACTTTTGTATTGGGAAAGTCATCTCCGGTGAACTTTTGTATGGGAAAAGTCATCTCCGGTGAACTTTTGTATTGGGAAAGTCATCTCCGGTGAACTTTTGTATTGGGAAAGTCATCTCCGGTGAACTTTTGTATGGGAAAAGTCATCTCCGGTGAACTTTTGTATTGGGAAAGTCATCTCCGGTGAACTTTTGTATTGGGAAAGTCATCTCCGGTGAACTTTTGTATGGGAAAAGTCATCTCCGGTGAACTTTTGTATTGGGAAAGTCATGCCCGGTGAACTTTTATATTGGGAAAGTCATCTCCGGTGAACTTTTGTATTGGGAAAGTCATCTCCGGTGAACTTTTGTATGGGAAAAGTCATCTCCGGTGAACTTTTGTATTGGGAAAGTCATCTCCGGTGAACTTTTGTATGGGAAAAGTCATCTCCGGTGAACTTTTGTATTGGGAAAGTCACCTCCGGTGAACTTTTGTATTGGGAAAGTCATGCCCGGTGAACTTTTGTATTGGGAAAGTCATCTCCGGTGAACTTTTGTATGGGAAAAGTCATCTCCGGTGAACTTTTGTATTGGGAAAGTCATCTCCGGTGAACTTTTGTATGGGAAAAGTCATCTCCGGTGAACTTTTGTATGGGAAAAGTCATCTCCGGTGAACTTTTGTATTGGGAAAGTCATCTCCGGTGAACTTTTGTATGGGAAAAGTCATCTCCGGTGAACTTTTGTATTGGGAAAGTCATGCCCGGTGAACTTTTGTATTGGGAAAGTCATGCCCGGTGAACTTTTGTATGGGAAAAGTCATCTCCGGTGAACTTTTGTATTGGGAAAGTCATCTCCGGTGAACTTTTGAATGGGAAAAGTCATCTCCGGTGAACTTTTGTATTGGGAAAGTCATCTCCGGTGAACTTTTGTATTGGGAAAAGTCATCTCCGGTGAACTTTTGTATTGGGAAAGTCATCTCCGGTGAACTTTTGTATTGGGAAAGTCATCTCCGGTGAACTTTTGTATTGGGAAAGTTATCTCCGGTGAACTTTTGTATTGGGAAAGTCATGCCCGGTGAACTTTTATATTGGGAAAGTCATCTCCGGTGAACTTTTGTATTGGGAAAGTCATCTCCGGTGAACTTTTGTATTGGGAAAGTCATCTCCGGTGAACTTTTGTATGGGAAAAGTCATCTCCGGTGAACTTTTGTATTGGGAAAGTCATCTCCGGTGAACTTTTGTATTGGGAAAGTCATCTCCGGTGAACTTTTGTATGGGAAAAGTCATCTCCGGTGAACTTTTGTATTGGGAAAGTCATCTCCGGTGAACTTTTGTATTGGGAAAGTCATCTCCGGTGAACTTTTGTATGGGAAAAGTCATCTCCGGTGAACTTTTGTATTGGGAAAGTCATGCCCGGTGAACTTTTATATTGGGAAAGTCATCTCCGGTGAACTTTTGTATTGGGAAAGTCATCTCCGGTGAACTTTTGTATGGGAAAAGTCATCTCCGGTGAACTTTTGTATTGGGAAAGTCATCTCCGGTGAACTTTTGTATGGGAAAAGTCATCTCCGGTGAACTTTTGTATTGGGAAAATCACCTCCGGTGAACTTTTGTATTGGGAAAGTCATGCCCGGTGAACTTTTGTATTGGGAAAGTCATCTCCGGTGAACTTTTGTATGGGAAAAGTCATCTCCGGTGAACTTTTGTATTGGGAAAGTCATCTCCGGTGAACTTTTGTATGGGAAAAGTCATCTCCGGTGAACTTTTGTATGGGAAAAGTCATCTCCGGTGAACTTTTGTATTGGGAAAGTCATCTCCGGTGAACTTTTGTATGGGAAAAGTCATCTCCGGTGAACTTTTGTATTGGGAAAGTCATGCCCGGTGAACTTTTGTATTGGGAAAGTCATGCCCGGTGAACTTTTGTATGGGAAAAGTCATCTCCGGTGAACTTTTGTATTGGGAAAGTCATCTCCGGTGAACTTTTGAATGGGAAAAGTCATCTCCGGTGAACTTTTGTATTGGGAAAGTCATCTCCGGTGAACTTTTGTATTGGGAAAAGTCATCTCCGGTGAACTTTTGTATTGGGAAAGTCATCTCCGGTGAACTTTTGTATTGGGAAAGTCATCTCCGGTGAACTTTTGTATTGGGAAAGTTATCTCCGGTGAACTTTTGTATTGGGAAAGTCATGCCCGGTGAACTTTTATATTGGGAAAGTCATCTCCGGTGAACTTTTGTATTGGGAAAGTCATCTCCGGTGAACTTTTGTATGGGAAAAGTCATCTCCGGTGAACTTTTGTATTGGGAAAGTCATCTCCGGTGAACTTTTGTATGGGAAAAGTCATCTCCGGTGAACTTTTGTATTGGGAAAGTCATCTCCGGTGAACTTTTGTATTGGGAAAGTCATGCCCGGTGAACTTTTGTATTGGGAAAGTCATCTCCGGTGAACTTTTGTATGGGAAAAGTCATCTCCGGTGAACTTTTGTATTGGGAAAGTCATCTCCGGTGAACTTTTGTATGGGAAAAGTCATCTCCGGTGAACTTTTGTATGGGAAAAGTCATCTCCGGTGAACTTTTATATTGGAAAAGTCATCTCCGGTGAACTTTTGTATTGGGAAAGTCATCTCCGGTGAACTTTTGTATTGGGAAAGTCATCTCCGGTGAACTTTTGTATGGGAAAAGTCATCTCCGGTGAACTTTTGTATGGGAAAAGTCATCTCCGGTGAACTTTTGTATTGGGAAAGTCATCTCCGGTGAACTTTTGTATTGGGAAAGTCATCTCCGGTGAACTTTTGTATGGGAAAAGTCATCTCCGGTGAACTTTTGTATTGGGAAAGTCATCTCCGGTGAACTTTTGTATTGGGAAAGTCATCTCCGGTGAACTTTTGTATGGGAAAAGTCATCTCCGGTGAACTTTTGTATTGGGAAAGTCATCTCCGGTGAACTTTTGTATGGGAAAAGTCATCTCCGGTGAACTTTTGTATTGGGAAAGTCATCTCCGGTGAACTTTTGTATGGGAAAAGTCATCTCCGGTGAACTTTTGTATTGGGAAAGTCATCTCCGGTGAACTTTTGTATTGGGAAAGTCATCTCCGGTGAACTTTTGTATTGGGAAAGTCATCTCCGGTGAACTTTTGTATGGGAAAAGTCATCTCCGGTGAACTTTTGTATTGGGAAAGTCATCTCCGGTGAACTTTTGTATGGGAAAAGTCATCTCCGGTGAACTTTTGTATTGGGAAAGTCATCTCCGGTGAACTTTTGTATTGGGAAAGTCATGCCCGGTGAACTTTTGTATGGGAAAAGTCATCTCCGGTGAACTTTTGTATTGGGAAAGTCATGCCCGGTGAACTTTTGTATTGGGAAAGTCATCTCCGGTGAACTTTTGTATTGGGAAAGTCATCTCCGGTGAACTTTTGTATGGGAAAAGTCATCTCCGGTGAACTTTTGTATTGGGAAAGTCATCTCCGGTGAACTTTTGTATTGGGAAAGTCATCTCCGGTGAACTTTTGTATGGGAAAAGTCATCTCCGGTGAACTTTTGTATTGGGAAAGTCATCTCCGGTGAACTTTTGTATTGGGAAAGTCATCTCCGGTGAACTTTTGTATGGGAAAAGTCATCTCCGGTGAACTTTTGTATTGGGAAAGTCATGCCCGGTGAACTTTTATATTGGGAAAGTCATCTCCGGTGAACTTTTGTATTGGGAAAGTCATCTCCGGTGAACTTTTGTATGGGAAAAGTCATCTCCGGTGAACTTTTGTATTGGGAAAGTCATCTCCGGTGAACTTTTGTATGGGAAAAGTCATCTCCGGTGAACTTTTGTATTGGGAAAGTCACCTCCGGTGAACTTTTGTATTGGAAAGTCATGCCCGGTGAACTTTTGTATTGGGAAAGTCATCTCCGGTGAACTTTTGTATGGGAAAAGTCATCTCCGGTGAACTTTTGTATGGGAAAAGTCATCTCCGGTGAACTTTTGTATGGGAAAAGTCATCTCCGGTGAACTTTTATATTGGAAAAGTCATCTCCGGTGAACTTTTGTATTGGGAAAGTCATCTCCGGTGAACTTTTGTATTGGGAAAGTCATCTCCGGTGAACTTTTGTATGGGAAAAGTCATCTCCGGTGAACTTTTGTATTGGGAAAGTCATGCCCGGTGAACTTTTGTATTGGGAAAGTCATGCCCGGTGAACTTTTGTATGGGAAAAGTCATCTCCGGTGAACTTTTGTATTGGGAAAGTCATCTCCGGTGAACTTTTGTATGGGAAAAGTCATCTCCGGCGAACTTTTGTATTGGGAAAGTCATCTCCGGCGAACTTTTGTATTGGGAAAAGTCATCTCCGGTGAACTTTTGTATTGGGAAAGTCATCTCCGGTGAACTTTTGTATTGGGAAAGTCATCTACGGTGAACTTTTGTATTGGGAAAGTCATCTCCGGTGAACTTTTGTATGGGAAAAGTCATCTCCGGTGAACTTTTGTATTGGGAAAGTCATCTCCGGTGAACTTTTGTATGGGAAAAGTCATCTCCGGTGAACTTTTGTATTGGGAAAGTCATCTCCGGTGAACTTTTGTATTGGGAAAGTCATCTCCGGTGAACTTTTGTATGGGAAAAGTCATCTCCGGTGAACTTTTGTATTGGGAAAGTCATCTCCGGTGAACTTTTGTATGGGAAAGTCATGCCCGGTGAACTTTTGTATGGGAAAAGTCATCTCCGGTGAACTTTTGTATTGGGAAAGTCATGCCCGGTGAACTTTTAGTATTGGGAAAGTCATCTCCGGTGAACTTTTGTATTGGGAAAGTCATCTCCGGTGAACTTTTGTATGGGAAAAGTCATCTCCGGTGAACTTTTGTATTGGGAAAGTCATCTCCGGTGAACTTTTGTATTGGGAAAGTCATCTCCGGTGAACTTTTGTATTGGGAAAGTCACCTCCGGTGAACTTTTGTATTGGGAAAGTCATGCCCGGTGAACTTTTGTATTGGGAAAATCATCTCCGGTGAACTTTTGTATGGGAAAAGTCATCTCCGGTGAACTTTTGTATGGGAAAAGTCATCTCCGGTGAACTTTTGTATTGGGAAAGTCATCTCCGGTGAACTTTTGTATTGGGAAAGTCATCTCCGGTGAACTTTTGTATGGGAAAAGTCATCTCCGGTGAACTTTTGTATTGGGAAAGTCATCTCCGGTGAACTTTTGTATGGGAAAAGTCATCTCCGGTGAACTTTTGTATTGGGAAAGTCATCTCCGGTGAACTTTTGTATGGGAAAGTCATCTCCGGTGAACTTTTGTATTGGGAAAGTCATCTCCGGTGAACTTTTGTATGGGAAAAGTCATCTCCGGTGAACTTTTGTATTGGGAAAGTCATCTCCGGTGAACTTTTGTATGGGAAAAGTCATCTCCGGGTGAACTTTTGTATTGGGAAAGTCATCTCCGGTGAACTTTTGTATTGGGAAAGTCATGCCCGGTGAACTTTTGTATGGGAAAAGTCATCTCCGGTGAACTTTTGTATTGGGAAAGTCATGCCCGGTGAACTTTTGTATTGGGAAAGTCATCTCCGGTGAACTTTTGTATTGGGAAAGTCATCTCCGGTGAACTTTTGTATGGGAAAAGTCATCTCCGGTGAACTTTTGTATTGGGAAAGTCATCTCCGGTGAACTTTGTATTGGGAAAGTCATCTCCGGTGAACTTTTGTATGGGAAAAGTCATCTCCGGTGAACTTTTGTATGGGAAAGTCATCTCCGGTGAACTTTTGTATTGGGAAAGTCATCTCCGGTGAACTTTTGTATGGGAAAAGTCATCTCCGGTGAACTTTTGTATTGGGAAAGTCATGCCGGTGAACTTTTATATTGGGAAAGTCATCTCCGGTGAACTTTTGTATTGGGAAAGTCATCTCCGGTGAACTTTTGTATGGGAAAAGTCATCTCCGGTGAACTTTTGTATTGGGAAAGTCATCTCCGGTGAACTTTTGTATGGGAAAAGTCATCTCCGGTGAACTTTTGTATTGGGAAAGTCACCTCCGGTGAACTTTTGTATTGGGAAAGTCATGCCCGGTGAACTTTTTGTATTGGGAAAGTCATCTCCGGTGAACTTTTGTATGGGAAAAGTCATCTCCGGTGAACTTTTGTATTGGGAAAGTCATCTCCGGTGAACTTTTGTATGGGAAAAGTCATCTCCGGTGAACTTTTTTATGGGAAAAGTCATCTCCGGTGAACTTTTATATTGGAAAAGTCATCTCCGGTGAACTTTTGTATTGGGAAAGTCATCTCCGGTGAACTTTTGTATTGGGAAAGTCATCTCCGGTGAACTTTTGTATGGGAAAAGTCATCTCCGGTGAACTTTTGTATTGGGAAAGTCATGCCCGTGGAACTTTTGTATTGGAAAGTCATGCCCGGTGAACTTTTGTATGGGAAAAGTCATCTCCGGTGAACTTTTGTATTGGGAAAGTCATCTCCGGTGAACTTTTGTATGGGAAAAGTCATCTTCCGGCGAACTTTTGTATTGGGAAAGTCATCTCCGGTGAACTTTTGTATTGGGAAAAGTCATCTACGGTGAACTTTTGTATTGGGAAAGTCATCTCCGGTGAACTTTTGTATTGGGAAAGTCATCTACGGTGAACTTTTGTATTGGGAAAGTCATCTCCGGTGAACTTTTGTATGGGAAAAGTCATCTCCGGTGAACTTTTGTATTGGGAAAGTCATCTCCGGTGAACTTTTGTATGGGAAAAGTCATCTCCGGTGAACTTTTGTATTGGGAAAGTCATCTCCGGTGAACTTTTGTATTGGGAAAGTCATCTCCGGTGAACTTTTGTATGGGAAAAGTCATCTCCGGTGAACCTTTGTATTGGGAAAGTCATCTCCGGTGAACTTTTGTATTGGGAAAGTCATGCCCGGTGAACTTTTGTATGGGAAAAGTCATCTCCGGTGAACTTTTGTATTGGGAAAGTCATGCCCGGTGAACTTTTGTATTGGGAAAGTCATCTCCGGTGAACTTTTGTATTGGGAAAGTCATCTCCGGTGAACTTTTGTATGGGAAAAGTCATCTCCGGTGAACTTTTGTATGGGAAAAGTCATCTCCGGTGAACTTTTGTATTGGGAAAGTCATCTCCGGTGAACTTTTGTATTGGGAAAGTCATCTCCGGTGAACTTTTGTATGGGAAAAGTCATCTCCGGTGAACTTTTGTATTGGGAAAGTCATCTCCGGTGAACTTTTGTATTGGGAAAGTCATCTCCGGTGAACTTTTGTATGGGAAAAGTCATCTCCGGTGAACTTTTGTATTGGGAAAGTCATGCCCGGTGAACTTTTATATTGGGAAAGTCATCTCCGGTGAACTTTTGTATTGGGAAAGTCATCTCCGGTGAACTTTTGTATGGGAAAAGTCATCTCCGGTGAACTTTTGTATTGGGAAAGTCATCTCCGGTGAACTTTTGTATGGGGAAAAGTCATCTCCGGTGAACTTTTTGTATTGGGAAAGTCATCTCCGGTGAACTTTTTGTATTGGGAAAGTCATGCCCGGTGAACTTTTGTATTGGGAAAGTCATCTCCGGTGAACTTTTGTATGGGAAAAGTCATCTCCGGTGAACTTTTGTATTGGGAAAGTCATCTCCGGTGAACTATTGTATGGGAAAAATCATCTCCGGTGAACTTTTGTATGGGAAAAGTCATCTCCGGTGAACTTTTATATTGGAAAAGTCATCTCCTGTGAACTTTTGTATTGGGAAAGTCATCTCCGGTGAACTTTTGTATTGGGAAAGTCATCTCCGGTGAACTTTTGTATGGGAAAAGTCATCTCCGGTGAACTTTTGTATGGGAAAAGTCATCTCCGGTGAACTTTTGTATTGGGAAAGTCATCTCCGGTGAACTTTTGTATTGGGAAAGTCATCTCCGGTGAACTTTTGTATGGGAAAAGTCATCTCCGGTGAACTTTTGTATTGGGAAAGTCATCTCCGGTGAACTTTTGTATTGGGAAAGTCATCTCCGGTGAACTTTTGTATGGGAAAAGTCATCTCCGGTGAACTTTTGTATTGGGAAAGTCATCTCCGGTGAACTTTTGTATGGGAAAAGTCATCTCCGGTGAACTTTTGTATTGGGAAAGTCATCTCCGGTGAACTTTTGTATGGGAAAAGTCATCTCCGGTGAACTTTTGTATTGGGAAAGTCATCTCCGGTGAACTTTTGTATTGGGAAAGTCATGCCCGGTGAACTTTTGTATTGGGAAAGTCATGCCCGGTGAACTTTTGTATTGGGAAAGTCATCTCCGGTGAACTTTTGTATTGGGAAAGTCATGCCCGGTGAACTTTTGTATGGGAAAAGTCATCTCCGGTGAACTTTTGTATTGGAAAGTCATCTCCGGTGAACTTTTGTATGGGAAAAGTCATCTCCGGTGAACTTTTGTATTGGGAAAGTCACCTCCCGGTGAACTTTTGTATTGGGAAAGTCATGCCCGGTGAACTTTTGTATTGGGAAAGTCATCTCCGGTGAACTTTTGTATGGGAAAAGTCATCTCCGGTGAACTTTTGTATTGGGAAAGTCATCTCCGGTGAACTTTTGTATGGGAAAAGTCATCTCCGGTGAACTTTTGTATGGGAAAAGTCATCTCCGGTGAACTTTTATATTGGAAAAGTCATCTCCGGTGAACTTTTGTATTGGGAAAGTCATCTCCGGTGAACTTTTGTATTGGGAAAGTCATCTCCGGTGAACTTTTGTATGGGAAAAGTCATCTCCGGTGAACTTTTGTATTGGGAAAGTCATGCCCGGTGAACTTTTGTATTGGGAAAGTCATGCCCGGTGAACTTTTGTATGGGAAAAGTCATCTCCGGTGAACTTTTGTATTGGGAAAGTCATCTCCGGTGAACTTTGTATGGGAAAAGTCATCTCCGGCGAACTTTTGTATTGGGAAAGTCATCTCCGGTGAACTTTTGTATTGGGAAAAGTCATCTCCGGTGAACTTTTGTATTGGGAAAGTCATCTCCGGTGAACTTTTGTATTGGGAAAGTCATCTACGGTGAACTTTTGTATTGGGAAAGTCATCTCCGGTGAACTTTTGTATGGTAAAAGTCATCTCCGGTGAACTTTTGTATTGGGAAAGTCATCTCCGGTGAACTTTTGTATGGGAAAAGTCATCTCCGGTGAACTTTTGTATTGGGAAAGTCATCTCCGGTGAACTTTTGTATTGGGAAAGTCATCTCCGGTGAACTTTTGTATGGGAAAAGTCATCTCCGGTGAACTTTTGTATTGGGAAAGTCATCTCCGGTGAACTTTTGTATTGGGAAAGTCATGCCCGGTGAACTTTTGTATGGGAAAAGTCATCTCCGGTGAACTTTTGTATTGGGAAAGTCATGCCCGGTGAACTTTTGTATTGGAAAGTCATCTCCGGTGAACTTTTGTATTGGGAAAGTCATCTCCGGTGACTTTTGTATGGGAAAAGTCATCTCCGGTGAACTTTTGTATGGGAAAAGTCATCTCCGGTGAACTTTTGTATTGGGGAAAGTCATCTCCGGTGAACTTTTGTATTGGGAAAGTCATCTCCGGTGAACTTTTGTATGGGAAAGGTCATCTCCGGTGAACTTTTGTATTGGGAAAGTCATCTCCGGTGAACTTTTGTATTGGGAAAGGTCATCTCCGGTGAACTTTTGTATGGGAAAAGTCATCTCCGGTGAACTTTTGTATTGGGAAAGTCATGCCCGGTGAACTTTTATTGGGAAAGTCATCTCCGGTGAACTTTTGTATGGGAAAAGTCATCTCCGGTGAACTTTTGTATTGGGAAAGTCATCTCCGGTGAACTTTTGTATGGGAAAAGTCATCTCCGGTGAACTTTTGTATTGGGAAAGTCATCTCCGGTGAACTTTTGTATTGGGAAAGTCATGCCCGGTGAACTTTTGTATTGGGAAAGTCATCTCCGGTGAACTTTTGTATGGGAAAAGTCATCTCCGGTGAACTTTTGTATTGGGAAAGTCATCTCCGGTGAACTATTGTATGGGAAAAATCATCTCCGGTGAACTTTTGTATGGGAAAAGTCATCTCCGGTGAACTTTTATATTGGAAAAGTCATCTCCGGTGAACTTTTGTATTGGGAAAGTCATCTCCGGTGAACTTTTGTATTGGGAAAGTCATCTCCGGTGAACTTTTGTATGGGAAAAGTCATCTCCGGTGAACTTTGTATGGGAAAAGTCATCTCCGGTGAACTTTTGTATTGGGAAAGTCATCTCCGGTGAACTTTTGTATTGGGAAAGTCATCTCCGGTGAACTTTTGTATGAAAAAGTCATCTCCGGTGAACTTTTGTATTGGGAAAGTCATCTCCGGTGAACTTTTGTATTGGGAAAGTCATCTCCGGTGAACTTTTGTATGGAAAAGTCATTTCCGGTGAACTTTTGTATTGGGAAAGTCATCTCCGGTGAACTTTTGTATGGGAAAAGTCATCTCCGGTGAACTTTTGTATTGGGAAAGTCATCTCCGGTGAACTTTTGTATGGGAAAAGTCATCTCCGGTGAACTTTTGTATTGGGAAAGTCATCTCCGGTGAACTTTTGTATTGGGAAAGTCATGCCCGGTGAACTTTTGTATTGGGAAAGTCATGCCCGGTGAACTTTTGTATTGGGAAAGTCATCTCCGGTGAACTTTTGTATTGGGAAAGTCATCTCCGGTGAACTTTTGTATTGGGAAAGTCATCTCCGGTGAACTTTTGTATGGGAAAAGTCATCTCCGGTGAACTTTTGTATTGGGAAAGTCATCGCAGGTGAACTTTTGTATTGGGAAAGTCATCTCCGGTGAACTTTTGTATGGGAAAAGTCATCTCCGGTGAACTTTTGTATTGGGAAAGTCATCTCCGGTGAACTTTTGTATGGGAAAGTCATCTCCGGTGAACTTTTGTATTGGGAAAGTCATCTCCGGTGAACTTTTGTATGGGAAAAGTCATCTCCGGTGAACTTTTGTATTGGGAAAGTCATCTCCGGTGAACTTTTGTATTGGGAAAGTCATGCCCGGTGAACTTTTGTATTGGGAAAGTCATGCCCGCTGAACTTTTGTATTGGGAAAGTCACGCCCGGTGAACTTTTGTATGGGAAAAGTCATCTCCGGTGAACTTTTGTATGGGAAAAGTCATCTCCGGTGAACTTTTGTATTGGGAAAGTCATCTCCGGTGAACTTTTGTATGGGAAAAGTCATCTCCGGTGAACTTTTGTATTGGGAAAGTCATCTCCGGTGAACTTTTGTATTGGGAAAGTCATCTCCGGTGAACTTTTGTATTGGGAAAGTCATCTCCGGTGAACTTTTGTATGGGAAAAGTCATCTCCGGTGAACTTTTGTATTGGGAAAGTCATCTCCGGTGGACTTTTGTATTGGGAAAGTCATCTCCGGTGAACTTTTGTATGGGAAAAGTCATCTCCGGTGAACTTTTGTATGGGAAAAGTCATCTCCGGTGAACTTTTGTATTGGGAAAGTCATCTCCGGTGAACTTTTGTATGGAAAAGTCATCTCCGGTGAACTTTTGTATTGGGAAAGTCATCTCCGGTGAACTTTTGTATGGGAAAAGTCATCTCCGGTGAACTTTGTATTGGGAAAGTCATCTCCGGTGAACTTTTGTATGGGAAAAAGTCATCTCCGGTGAACTTTTGTATTGGGAAAGTCATCTCCGGTGAACTTTTGTATGGGAAAAGTCATCTCCGGTGAACTTTTGTATGGGAAAAGTCATCTCCGGTGAACTTTTGTATTGGGAAAGTCATGCCCGGTGAACTTTTGTATTGGGAAAGTCATGCCCGGTGAACTTTTGTATTTGGAAAGTCATGCCCGGTGAACTTTTGTATTGGGAAAGTCGTGCCCGGTGAACTTTTGTATTGGGAAAGTCATGCCCGGTGAACTTTTGTATGGGAAAAGTCATCTCCGGTGAACTTTTGTATGGGAAAAGTCATCTCCGGTGAACTTTTGTATTGGGAAAGTCATCTCCGTGAACTTTTGTATGGGAAAAGTCATCTCCGGTGAACTTTTGTATGGGAAAAGTCATCTCCGGTGAACTTTTGTATTGGGAAAGTCATCTCGGTGAACTTTTGTATTGGGAAAGTCATCTTCCGGTGAACTTTTGTATGGGAAAAGTCATCTCCGGTGAACTTTTGTATTGGGAAAGTCATCTCCGGTGAACTTTTGTATGGGAAAAGTCATCTCCGGTGAACTTTTGTATGGGAAAAGTCATCTCCGGTGAACTTTTGTATTGGGAAAGTCATCTCCGGTGAACTTTTGTATGGGAAAGTCATCTCCGGTGAACTTTTGTATTGGGAAAGTCATCTCCGGTAAACTTTTGTATGGGAAAAGTCATCTCCGGTGAACTTTTGTATTGGGAAAGTCATCTCCGGTGAACTTTTGTATGGGAAAAGTCATCTCCGGTGAACTTTTGTATTGGGAAAGTCATCTCCGGTGAACTTTTGTATTGGGAAAGTCATGCCCGGTGAACTTTTGTATTGGGAAAGTCATGCCCGGTGAACTTTTGTATTGGGAAAGTCATCTCCGGTGAACTTTTGTATTGGGAAAGTCATCTCCGGTGAACTTTTGTATTGGGAAAGTCATCTCCGGTGAACTTTTGTATGGAAAAGTCATCTCCGGTGAACTTTTGTATTGGGAAAGTCATCTCCGGTGAACTTTTGTATGGGAAAAGTCATCTCCGGTGAACTTTTGTATTGGGAAAGTCATCTCCGGTGAACTTTTGTATGGGAAAAGTCATCTCCGGTGAACTTTTGTATTGGGAAAAGTCATCTCCGGTGAACTTTTGTATTGGGAAAGTCATCTCCGGTGAACTTTTGTATGGGAAAAGTCATCTCGTGTGACGTTGGGAAAGTCATCTCCGGTGAACTTTTGTATTGGGAAAGTCATCTCCGGTGAACTTTTGTATTGGGAAAGTCATCTCCGGTGAACTTTTGTATGGGAAAAGTCATCTCCGGTGAACTTTGTATTGGGAAAGTCATCTCCGGTGAACTTTTGTATTGGGAAAGTCATCTCCGGTGAACTTTTGTATGGGAAAAGTCATCTCCGGTGAACTTTTGTATGGGAAAAGTCATCTCCGGTGAACTTTTGTATTGGGAAAGTCATCTCCGGTGAACTTTGTATGGGAAAAGTCATCTCCGGTGAACTTTGTATTGGGAAAGTCATCTCCGGTGAACTTTGTATGGGAAAAGTCATCTCCGGTGAACTTTTGTATTGGGAAAGTCATCTCCGGTGAACTTTTGTATGGGAAAAGTCATCTCCGGTGAACTTTTGTATTGGGAAAGTCATCTCCGGTGAACTTTTGTATTGGGAAAGTCATCTCCGGTGAACTTTTGTATGGGAAAAGTCATCTCCGGTGAACTTTTGTATGGGAAAAGTCATCTCCGGTGAACTTTTGTATTGGGAAAGTCATCTCCGGTGAACTTTTGTATGGGAAAAGTCATCTCGGTGAACTTTTGTATGGGAAAAGTCATCTCCGGTGAACTTTTGTATGGGAAAAGTCATCTCCGGTGAACTTTTGTATTGGGAAAGTCATCTCCGGTGAACTTTTGTATGGGAAAAGTCATCTCCGGTGAACTTTTGTATTGGGAAAGTCATCTCCGGTGAACTTTTGTATGGGAAAAGTCATCTCCGGTGAACTTTTGTATGGGAAAAGTCATCTCCGGTGAACTTTTGTATTGGGAAAGTCATGCCCGGTGAACTTTTGTATTGGGAAAGTCATGCCCGCTGAACTTTTGTATTGGGAAAGTCACGCCGGTGAACTTTTGTATGGGAAAAGTCATCTCCGGTGAACTTTTGTATGGGAAAAGTCATCTCCGGTGAACTTTTGTATTGGGAAAGTCATCTCCGGTGAACTTTTGTATGGGAAAAGTCATCTCCGGTGAACTTTTGTATTGGGAAAGTCATCTCCGGTGAACTTTTGTATTGGGAAAGTCATCTCCGGTGAACTTTTGTATTGGGAAAGTCATCTCCGGTGAACTTTTGTATGGGAAAAGTCATCTCCGGTGAACTTTTGTATTGGGAAAGTCATCTCCGGTGAACTTTTGTATTGGGAAAGTCATCTCCGGTGAACTTTTGTATGGGAAAAGTCATCTCCGGTGAACTTTTGTATGGGAAAAGTCATCTCCGGTGAACTTTTGTATTGGAAAGTCATCTCCGGTGAACTTTTGTATGGGAAAAGTCATCTCCGGTGAACTTTTGTATTGGGAAAGTCATCTCCGGTGAACTTTTGTATGGGAAAAGTCATCTCCGGTGAACTTTTGTATTGGGAAAGTCATCTCCGGTGAACTTTTGTATGGGAAAAGTCATCTCCGGTGAACTTTTGTATTGGGAAAGTCATCTCCGGTGAACTTTTGTATGGGAAAAGTCATCTCCGGTGAACTTTTGTATGGGAAAAGTCATCTCCGGTGAACTTTTGTATTGGGAAAGTCATGCCCGGTGAACTTTTGTATTGGGAAAGTCATGGCCCGTGAACTTTTGTATTTGGAAAGTCATGCCCGGTGAACTTTTGTATTGGGAAAGTCGTGCCCGGTGAACTTTTGTATTGGGAAAGTCATGCCCGGTGAACTTTTGTATGGGAAAAGTCATCTCCGGTGAACTTTTGTATGGGAAAAGTCATCTCCGGTGAACTTTTGTATTGGGAAAGTCATCTCCGGTGAACTTTTGTATGGGAAAAGTCATCTCCGGTGAACTTTTGTATGGGAAAAGTCATCTCCGGTGAACTTTTGTATTGGGAAAGTCATCTCCGGTGAACTTTTGTATTGGGAAAGTCATCTCCGGTGAACTTTTGTATGGGAAAAGTCATCTCCGGTGAACTTTTGTATTGGGAAAGTCATCTCCGGTGAACTTTTGTATGGGAAAAGTCATCTCCGGTGAACTTTTGTATGGGAAAAGTCATCTCCGGTGAACTTTTGTATTGGGAAAGTCATCTCCGGTGAACTTTTGTATGGGAAAGTCATCTCCGGTGAACTTTTGTATTGGGAAAGTCATCTCCGGTGAACTTTTGTATGGGAAAAGTCATCTCCGGTGAACTTTTGTATTGGGAAAGTCATCTCCGGTGAACTTTTGTATGGGAAAAGTCATCTCCGGTGAACTTTTGTATTGGGAAAGTCATCTCCGGTGAACTTTTGTATGGGAAAAGTCATCTCCGGTGAACTTTTGTATTGGGAAAGTCATCTCCGGTGAACTTTTGTATTGGGAAAGTCCATGCCCGGTGAACTTTTGTATTGGGAAAGTCATGCCCGGTGAACTTTTGTATTGGGAAAGTCATGCCCGGTGAACTTTTGTATGGGAAAAGTCATCTCCGGTGAACTTTTGTATGGGAAAAGTCATCTCCGGTGAACTTTTGTATTGGGAAAGTCATCTCCGGTGAACTTTTGTATTGGGAAAGTCATCTCCGGTGAACTTTTATATGGGAAAAGTCATCTCCGGTGAACTTTTGTATTGGGAGAGTCATCTCCGGTGAACTTTTGTATTGGAAAGTCATCTCCGGTGAACTTTTGTATTGGGAAAGTCATGCCCGGTGAACTTTTGTTTTGGGGAAAGTCATGCCCGGTGAACTTTTGTATTGGGAAAGTCATCTCCGGTGAACTTTTGTATGGGAAAATTCATCTCCGGTGAACTTTTGTATTGGGAAAGTCATCTCCGGTGAACTTTTGTATTGGGAAAGTCATGCCCGGTGAACTTTTGTATTGGGAAAGTCATCTCCGGTGAACTTTTGTATTGGGAAAGTCATCTCCGGTGAACTTTTGTATGGGAAAAGTCATCTCCGGTGAACTTTTGTATTGGGAAAGTCATCTCCGGTGAACTTTTGTATTGGGAAAGTCATCTCCGGTGAACTTTTGTATGGGAAAAGTCATCTCCGGTGAACTTTTGTATTGGGAAAGTCATCTCCGGTGAACTTTTGTATGGGAAAAGTCATCTCCGGTGAACTTTTGTATTGGGAAAGTCATCTCCGGTGAACTTTTGTATTGGGAAAGTCATCTCCGGTGAACTTTTGTATGGGAAAAGTCATCTCCGGTGAACTTTTGTATGGGAAAAGTCATCTCCGGTGAACTTTTATATTGGGAAAGTCATCTCCGGTGAACTTTTGTATTGGGAAAGTCATCTCCGGGTGAACTTTTGTATGGGAAAAGTCATCTCCGGTGAACTTTTGTATGGGAAAAGTCATCTCCGGTGAACTTTTGTATTGGGAAAGTCATCTCCGGTGAACTTTTGTATGGGAAAAGTCATCTCCGGTGAACTTTTGTATTGGGAAAAGTCATCTCCGGTGAACTTTTGTATTGGGAAAGTCATCTCCGGTGAACTTTTGTATGGGAAAAGTCATCTCCGGTGAACTTTTGTATGGGAAAAGTCATCTCCGGTGAACTTTTGTATTGGGAAAGTCATGCCCGGTGAACTATTATATTGGGAAAGTCATCTCCGGTGAACTTTTGTATTGGGAAAGTCATCTCCGGTGAACTTTTGTATGGGAAAAGTCATCTCCGGTGAACTTTTGTATTGGGAAAGTCATCTCCGGTGAACTTTTGTATGGGAAAAGTCATCTCCGGTGAACTTTTGTATTGGGAAAGTCATCTCCGGTGAACTTTTGTATTGGGAAAGTCATCTCCGGTGAACTTTTGTATGGGAAAAGTCATCTCCGGTGAACTTTTGTATTGGGAAAGTCATCTCCGGTGAACTTTTGTATGGGAAAAGTCATCTCCGGTGAACTTTTGTATTGGGAAAGTCATCTCCGCTGAACTTTTGTATTGGGAAAGTCATCTCCGGTGAACTTTTATATTGGGAAAGTCATCTCCGGTGAACTTTTGTATTGGGAAAGTCATCTCCGGTGAACTTTTGTATTGGGAAAGTCATGCCCGGTGAACTTTTATATTGGGAAAGTCATGCCCGGTGAACTTTTGTATTGGGAAAGTCATGCCGGTGAACTTTTGTATTGGGAAAGTCATCTCCGGTGAACTTTTGCATGGGAAAAGTCATCTCCGGTGAACTTTTGTATTGGGAAAAGTCATCTCCGGTGAACTTTTGTATTGGGAAAGTCATCTCCGGTGAACTTTTGTATGGGAAAAGTCATCTCCGGTGAACTTTTGTATTGGGAAAGTCATGCCCGGTGAACTTTTATATTGGGAAAGTCATCTCCGGTGAACTTTTGTATGGGAAAAGTCATCTCCGGTGAACTTTTGTATTGGGAAAGTCGTGCCCGGTGAACTTTTGTATTGGGAAAGTCATGCCCGGTGAACTTTTATATTGGGAAAGTCATCTCCGGTGAACTTTTGTATTGGGAAAGTCATCTCCGGTGAACTTTTGTATTGGGAAAGTCATGCCCGGTGAACTTTTGTATTGGGAAAGTCATCTCCGGTGAACTTTTGTATGGGAAAAGTCATCTCCGGTGAACTTTTGTATTGGGAAAGTCATCTCCGGTGAACTTTGTATGGGAAAAGTCATCTCGGTGAACTTTTGTATGGGAAAAGTCATCTCCGGTGAACTTTTGTATTGGGAAAGTCATCTGCGGTGAACTTTTGTATTGGGAAAGTCATCTCCGGTGAACTTTTGTATTGGGAAAGTCATCTCCGGTGAACTTTTGTATGGGAAAAGTCATCTCCGGTGAACTTTTGTATTGGGAAAGTCATCTCCGGTGAACTTTTGTATGGGAAAAGTCATCTCCGGTGAACTTTTGTATTGGGAAAGTCATCTCCGGTGAACTTTTGTATGGGAAAAGTCATGCCCAGTGAACTTTTGTATTGGGAAAGTCATGCCCGGTGAACTTTTGTATTGGGAAAGTCATCTCCGGTGAACTTTTGTATGGGAAAAGTCATCTCCGGTGAACTTTTGTATTGGGAAAGTCATCTCCGGTGAACTTTTGTATGGGAAAAGTCATCTCCGGTGAACTTTTGTATTGGGAAAGTCATCTCCGGTGAACTTTTGTATTGGGAAAGTCATGCCCGGTGAACTTTTGTATTGGGAAAGTCATGCCCGCTGAACTTTTATATTGGGAAAGTCATCTCCGGTGAACTTTTGTATGGGAAAAGTCATCTCCGGTGAACTTTTGTATTGGGAAAGTCATCTCCGGTGAACTTTTGTATGGGAAAAGTCATCTCCGGTGAACTTTTGTATTGGAAAAGTCATCTCCGGTGAACTTTTGTATTGGGAAAGTCATCTCCGGTGAACTTTTGTATTGGGAAAGTCATCTCCGGTGAACTTTTGTATTGGGAAAAGTCATCTCCGGTGAACTTTTGTATTGGGAAAGTCATCTCCGGTGAACTTTTGTATGGGAAAAGTCATCTCCGGTGAACTTTTGTAATGGGAAAGTCATCTCCGGTGAACTTTTGTATTGGGAAAGTCATCTCCGGTGAACTTTTGTATGGGAAAAGTCATCTCCGGTGAACTTTTGTATTGGGAAAGTCATGCCCGGTGAACTTTTATATTGGGAAAGTCATCTCCGGTGAACTTTTGTATGGGAAAAGTCATCTCCGGTGAACTTTTGTATTGGGAAAGTCATCTCCGGTGAACTTTTGTATGGGAAAAGTCATCTCCGGTGAACTTTTGTATGGGAAAGTCATCTCCGGTGAACTTTTGTATTGGGAAAGTCATGCCCGGTGAACTTTTGTATTGGGAAAGTCATGCCCGGTGAACTTTTGTATTGGGAAAGTCATCTCCGGTGAACTTTTATATTGGGAAAGTCATCTCCGGTGAACTTTTGTATTGGGAAAGTCATCTCCGGTGAACTTTTGTATGGGAAAAGTCATCTCCGGTGAACTTTTGTATGGGAAAATTCATCTCCGGTGAACTTTTGTATTGAAAAGTCATCTCCGGTGAACTTTTGTATTGGGAAAGTCATCTCCGGTGAACTTTTGTATTGGGAAAGTCATCTCCGGTGAACTTTTGTATTGGGAAAGTCATGCCCGGTGAACTTTTGTATGGGAAAAGTCATCTCCGGTGAACTTTTGTATTGGGAAAGTCGTCCCCGGTGAACTATTGTATTGGAAAAGTCATGCCCGGTGAACTTTTGTATTGGGAAAGTCATGCCCGGTGAACTTTTGTATTGGGAAAGTCATGATCGGTGAACTTTTGTATTGGGAAAGTCATCTCCGGTGAACTTTTGTACTGGGAAAGTCATCTCCGGTGAACTTTTGTATGGGAAAAGTCATCTCCGGTGAACTTTTGTATGGGAAAGTCATGCCCGGTGAACTTTTGTATTGGGAAAGTCATGCCCGGTGAACTTTTGTATGGGAAAAGTCATCTCCGGTGAACTTTTGTATTGGGAAAGTCATCTCCGGTGAACTTTTGTATGGGAAAAGTCATCTCCGGTGAACTTTTATATTGGAAAAGTCATGCCCGGTGAACTTTTGTATTGGGAAAGTCATCTCCGGTGAACTTTTGTATTGGGAAAGTCATCTCCGGTGAACTTTTGTATTGGGAAAGTCATCTCCGGTGAACTTTTGTATGGGAAAAGTCATCTCCGGTGAACTTTTGTATTGGGAAAGTTATGCCCGGTGAACTTTTGTATGGGGAAAGTCATCTCCGGTGAACTTTTGTATTGGGAAAGTCATCTCCGGTGAACTTTTATATTGGACAAGTCATGCCCGGTGAACTTTTGTATTGGGAAAGTCATGCCCGGTGAACTATTGTATTGGGAAAGTCATGCCCGGTGAACTTTTGTATTGGGAAAGTCATGCCCGGTGAACTTTTGTATTGGGAAAGTCATCTCCGGTGAACTTTTGTATTGGGAAAGTCGTGCCCGGTGAACTTTTGTATTGGGAAAGTCATGCCCGGTGAACTTTTGTATGGGAAAAGTCATGCCCGGTGAACTTTTGTATTGGGAAAGTCATCTCCGGTGAACTTTTGTATTGGGAAAGTCATCTCCGGTGAACTTTTGTATGGAAAAGTCATCTCCGGTGAACTTTTGTATTGGGAAAGTCATGCCCGGTGAACTTTTGTATTGGGAAAGTCATGCCCGGTGAACTTTTGTATGGGAAAAGTCATCTCCGGTGAACTTTTGTATTGGGAAAGTCATCTCCGGTGAACTTTTGTATTGGGAAAGTCATCTCCGGTGAACTTTTGTATGGGAAAAGTCATCTCCGGTGAACTTTTGTATTGGGAAAGTCATCTCCGGTGAACTTTTTTATTGGGAAAGTCATCTCCGGTGAACTTTTGTATGGGAAAAGTCATCTCCGGTGAACTTTTGTATTGAAAAAGTCATCTCCGGTGAACTTTTATATTGGGAAAGTTATGCCCGGTGAACTTTTGTATTGGGAAAGTCATGCCCGGTGAACTTTTGTATTGGGAAAGTCATCTCCGGTGAACTTTTGTATTGGGAAAGTCATCTCCGGTGAACTTTTGTATGGGAAAAGTCATCTCCGGTGAACTTTTGTATTGGGAAAGTCATCTCCGGTGAACTTTTGTATTGGGAAAGTCATCTCCGGTGAACTTTTGTATGGGAAAAGTCATCTCCGGTGAACTTTTGTATTGGGAAAGTCATCTCCGGTGAACTTTTGTATGGGAAAAGTCATCTCCGGTGAACTTTTGTATTGGGAAAGTCATCTCCGGTGAACTTTTGTATTGGGAAAGTCATGCCCGGTGAACTTTTGTATTGGGAAAGTCATGCCCGGTGAACTTTTGTATTGGGAAAGTCATCTCCGGTGAACTTTTGTATTGGGAAAGTCAACTCCGGTGAACTTTTGTATTGGGAAAGTCATCTCCGGTGAACTTTTGTATGGGAAAAGTCATCTCCGGTGAACTTTTGTATTGGGAAAGTCATCTCCGGTGAACTTTTGTATGGGAAAAGTCATCTCCAATGAACTTTTGTATTGGGAAAGTCATGCCCGGTGAACTTTTGTATGGGAAAAGTCATCTCCGGTGAACTTTTGTATTGGGAAAGTCATCTCCGGTGAACTTTTGTATTGGGAAAGTCATCTCCGGTGAACTTTTGTATGGGAAAAGTCATCTCCGGTGAACTTTTGTATTGGGAAAGTCATCTCCGGTGAACTTTTTTATTGGGAAAGTCATCTCCGGTGAACTTTTGTATGGGAAAAGTCATCTCCGGTGAACTTTTGTATTGAAAAAGTCATCTCCGGTGAACTTTTATATTGGGAAAGTTATGCCCGGTGAACTTTTGTATTGGGAAAGTCATGCCCGGTGAACTTTTGTATTGGGAAAGTCATCTCCGGTGAACTTTTGTACTGGGAAAGTCATCTCCGGTGAACTTTTGTATGGGAAAAGTCATCTCCGGTGAACTTTTGTATTGGGAAAGTCATGCCCGGTGAACTTTTGTATTGGGAAAGTCATGCCCGG
Source organism: Musca autumnalis (assembly GCF_047663935.1). Taxonomy (NCBI): domain Eukaryota; kingdom Metazoa; phylum Arthropoda; class Insecta; order Diptera; family Muscidae; genus Musca; species Musca autumnalis. The sequence continues at coordinate 21,931 of NW_027412046.1, forward strand.
TGAACTTTTGTATGGGAAAAGTCATCTCCGGTGAACTTTTGTATTGGGAAAGTCATCTCCGGTGAACTTTTGTATGGGGAAAAGTCATCTCCGGTGAACTTTTATATTGGAAAAGTCATGCCCGGTGAACTTTTGTATTGGGAAAGTCATCTCCGGTGAACTTTTGTATTGGGAAAGTCATCTCCGGTGAACTTTTGTATTGGGAAAGTCATCTCCGGTGAACTTTTGTATGGGAAAAGTCATCTCCGGTGAACTTTTGTATTGGGAAAGTTATGCCCGGTGAACTTTTGTATGGGGAAAGTCATCTCCGGTGAACTTTTGTATTGGGAAAGTCATCTCCGGTGAACTTTTATATTGGACAAGTCATGCCCGGTGAACTTTTGTATTGGGAAAGTCATGCCCGGTGAACTATTGTATTGGGAAAGTCATGCCCGGTGAACTTTTGTATTGGGAAAGTCATGCCCGGTGAACTTTTGTATTGGGAAAGTCATCTCCGGTGAACTTTTGTATTGGGAAAGTCGTGCCCGGTGAACTTTTGTATTGGGAAAGTCATGCCCGGTGAACTTTTGTATGGGAAAAGTCATGCCCGGTGAACTTTTGTATTGGGAAAGTCATCTCCGGTGAACTTTTGTATTGGGAAAGTCATCTCCGGTGAACTTTTGTATGGGAAAAGTCATCTCCGGTGAACTTTTGTATTGGGAAAGTCATGCCGGTGAACTTTTGTATTGGGAAAGTCATGCCGGTGAACTTTTGTATGGGAAAAGTCATCTCCGGTGAACTTTTGTATTGGGAAAGTCATCTCCGGTGAACTTTTGTATTGGGAAAGTCATCTCCGGTGAACTTTTGTATGGGAAAAGTCATCTCCGGTGAACTTTTGTATTGGAAAGTCATCTCCGGTGAACTTTTTTATTGGGAAAGTCATCTCCGGTGAACTTTTGTATGGGAAAAGTCATCTCCGGTGAACTTTTGTATTGAAAAAGTCATCTCCGGTGAACTTTTATATTGGGAAAGTTATGCCCGGTGAACTTTTGTATTGGGAAAGTCATGCCCGGTGAACTTTTGTATTGGGAAAGTCATCTCCGGTGAACTTTTGTATTGGGGAAAGTCATCTCCGGTGAACTTTTGTATGGGAAAAGTCATCTCCGGTGAACTTTTGTATTGGGAAAGTCATCTCCGGTGAACTTTTGTATTGGGAAAGTCATCTCCGGTGAACTTTTGTATGGGAAAAGTCATCTCCGGTGAACTTTTGTATTGGGAAAGTCATCTCCGGTGAACTTTTGTATGGGAAAAGTCATCTCCGGTGAACTTTGGTATTGGGAAAGTCATCTCCGGTGAACTTTTGTATTGGGAAAGTCATGCCCGGTGAACTTTGTATTGGGAAAGTCATGCCCGGTGAACTTTTGTATTGGGAAAGTCATCTCCGGTGAACTTTTGTATTGGGAAAGTCAACTCCGGTGAACTTTTGTATTGGGAAAGTCATCTCCGGTGAACTTTTGTATGGGAAAAGTCATCTCCGGTGAACTTTTGTATTGGAAAGTCATCTCCGGTGAACTTTTGTATGGGAAAAGTCATCTCCAATGAACTTTTGTATTGGGAAAGTCATGCCCGGTGAACTTTTGTATGGGAAAAGTCATCTCCGGTGAACTTTTGTATGGGAAAAGTCATCTCCCGGTGAACTTTTGTATTGGGAAAGTCATCTCCGGTGAACTTTTGTATGGGAAAATCATCTCCGGTGAACTTTTGTATTGGGAAAGTCATGCCCGGTGAACTTTTGTATTGGGAAAGTGATCTCCGGTGAACTTTTGTATGGGAAAAGTCATCTCCGGTGAACTTTTATATTGGAAAAGTCATGCCGGTGAACTTTTGTATTGGGAAAGTCATCTCCGGTGAACTTTTGTATTGGGAAAGTCATGCCCGGTGAACTTTTGTATTGGGAAAGTCATGCCCGGTGAACTATTGTATTGGGAAAGTCATGCCCGGTGAACTTTTGTATTGGGAAAGTCATCTCCGGTGAACTTTTATATTGGAAAAGTCATGCCCGGTGAACTTTTGTATTGGGAAAGTCATCTCCTTTGAACTTTTGTATTGGGAAAGTCATGCCCGGTGAACTTTTGTATTGGGAAAGTCATGCCCGGTGAACTTTTGTATTGGGAAAGTCATCTCCGGTGAACTTTTGTATTGGGAAAGTCATGCCCGGTGAACTTTTGTATTGGGAAAGTCATCTCCGGTGAACTTTTTTATTGGGAAAGTCATCTCCGGTGAACTTTTGTATGGGAAAAGTCATCTCCGGTGAACTTTTGTATTGGGAAAGTCATCTCCGGTGAACTTTTGTATTGGGAAAGTCATCTCCGGTGAACTTTTGTATGGGAAAAGTCATCTCCGGTGAACTTTTGTATTGGGAAAGTCATCTCCGGTGAACTTTTGTATTGGGAAAGTCATGCCCGGCGAACTTTTGTATTGGGAAAGTCATGCCCGGTGAACTTTTGTATTGGGAAAGTCATCTCCGGTGAACTTTTGTATTGGGAAAGTCATCTCCGGTGAACTTTTATATTGGAAAAGTCATGCCCGGTGAACTTTTGTATTGGGAAAGTCATGCCGGTGAACTATTGTATTGGGAAAGTCATGCCCGGTGAACTTTTGTATTGGGAAAGTAATCTCCGGTGAACTTTTATATTGGAAAAGTCATGCCCGGTGAACTTTTGTATTGGGAAAGTCATCTCCGGTGAACTTTTGTATGGGAAAAGTCATCTCCGGTAAACTTTTGTATTGGGAAAGTCATCTCCGGTGAACTTTTGTATGGGAAAAGTCATCTCCGGTGAACTTTTGTATTGGGAAAGTCATCTCCGGTGAACTTTTGTATTGGGAAAGTCATGCCCGGTGAGCTTTTATATTGGGAAAGTCATCTCCGGTGAACTTTTGTATGGGAAAAGTCATCTCCGGTGAACTTTTGTATTGGGAAAGTCATCTCCGGTGAACTTTTGTATTGGGAAAGTCATGCCCGGTGAACTTTTGTATGGGAAAAGTCATCTCCGGTGAACTTTTGTATTGGGAAAGTCATCTCCGGTGAACTTTTGTATTGGGAAAGTCATCTCCGGTGAACTTTTGTATTGGGAAAGTCATCTCCGGTGAACTTTTGTATTGGGAAAGTCATGCCCGGCGAACTTTTGTATTGGGAAAGTCATCTCCGGTGAACTTTTGTATTGGGAAAGCCATCTCCGGTGAACTTTTGTATTGGGAAAGTCATCTCCGGTGAACTTTTGTATGGGAAAAGTCATCTCCGGTGAACTTTTGTATTGGGAAAGTCATCTCCGGTGAACTTTTGTATTGGGAAAGTCATGCCCGGCGAACTTTTGTATTGGGAAAGTCATGCACGGTGAACTTTTGTATTGGGAAAGTCATCTCCGGTGAACTTTTGTATTGGGAAAGTCATCTCCGGTGAACTTTTATATTGGAAAAGTCATGCCCGGTGAACTTTTGTATTGGGAAAGTCATGCCCGGTGAACTATTGTATTGGGAAAGTCATGCCCGGTGAACTTTTGTATTGGGAAAGTCATCTCCGGTGAACTTTTGTATTGGGAAAGTCATCTCCGGTGAACTTTTGTATGGGAAAAGTCATCTCCGGTGAACTTTTGTATTGGGAAAGTCATATCCGGTGAACTTTTGTATTGGGAAATTCATCTCCGGTGAACTTTTGTATGGGAAAAGTCATCTCCGGTGAACTTTTGCATTGGGAAAGTCATCTCCGGTGAACTTTTGTATGGGAAAAGTCATCTCCGGTGAACTTTTGTATTGGGAAAGTCATCTCCGGTGAACTTTTGTATGGGAAAAGTCATCTCCGGTGAACTTTTGTATTGGGAAAGTCATCTCCGGTAAACTTTTGTATTGGGAAAGTCATGCCCGGTGAACTTTTGTATTGGGAAAGTCATGCCCGGTGAACTTTTGTATTGGGAAAGTCATCTCCGGTGAACTTTTGTATGGGAAAAGTCATCTCCGGTGAACTTTTGTATTGGGAAAGTCATCTCCGGTGAACTTTTGTATGGAAAAAATCATCTCCGGTGAACTTTTGTATTGGGAAAGTCATGCCCGGTGAACTTTTGTATTGGGAAAGTCATCTCCGGTGAACTTTTGTATTGGGAAAGTCATGCCCGGTGAACTTTTGTATTGGGAAAGTCATGCCCGGTGAACTTTTGTATTGGGAAAGTCATCTCCGGTGAACTTTTGTATGGGAAAAGTCATCTCCGGTGAACTTTTGTATTGGGAAAGTCATCTCCGGTGAACTTTTGTATGGGAAAAGTCATCTCCGGTGAACTTTTGTATTGGGAAAGTCATCTCCGGTGAACTTTTGTATTGGGAAAGTCATCTCCGGTGAACTTTTGTATTGGGAAAGTCATCTCCGGTGAACTTTTGTATGGGAAAAGTCATCTTCGGTGAACTTTTGTATTGGGAAAGTCATCTCCGGTGAACTTTTGTATGGGAAAAGTCATGCCCGGTGAACTTTTGTATTGGGAAAGTCATCTCCGGTGAACTTTTGTATTGGGAAAGTCATCTCCGGTGAACTTTTGTATGGGAAAAGTCATCTCCGGTGAACTTTTGTATTGAGAAAGTCATCTCCGGTGAACTTTTGTATTGGGAAAGTCATGCCCGGTGAACTTTTGTATTGGGAAAGTCATCTCCGGTGAACTTTTGTATTGGGAAGTCATCTCCGGTGAACTTTTGTATTGGGAAAGTCATCTCCGGTGAACTTTTGTATTGGGAAAGTCATCTCCGGTGAACTTTTGTATTGGGAAAGTCATCTCCGGTGAACTATTGTATTGGGAAAGTCATGCCCGGTGAACTTTTGTATTGGGAAAGTCATGCCCGGTGAACTTTTGTATTGGGAAAGTCATGCCCGGTGAACTTTTGTATGGGAAAAGTCATCTCCGGTGAACTTTTGTATGGGAAAAGTCATCTCCGGTGAACTTTTGTATGGGAAAAGTCATCTCCGGTGAACTTTTGTATTGGGAAAGTCATGCCCGGTGAACTTTTGTATTGGGAAAGTCATGCCCGGTGAACTTTTGTATTGGGAAAGTCATGCCCGGTGAACTTTTGTATTGGGAAAGTCATCTCCGGTGAACTTTTGTATGGGAAAAGTCATCTCCGGTGAACTTTTGTATTGGGAAAGTCATCTCCGGTGAAACTTTTGTATTGGGAAAGTCATGCCCGGTGAACTTTTGTATTGGGAAAGTCATGCCCGGTGAACTTTTGTATTGGGAAAGTCATCTCCGGTGAACTTTTGTATGGGAAAAGTCATCTCCGGTGAACTTTTGTATTGGGAAAGTCATCTCCGGTGAACTTTTGTATGGGAAAAGTCATCTCCGGTGAACTTTTGTATTGGGAAAGTCATCTCCGGTGAACTTTTGTATTGGGAAAGTCATCTCCGGTGAACTTTTGTATGGGAAAAGTCATCTCCGGTGAACTTTTGTATTGGGAAAGTCATGCCCGGTGAACTTTTGTATTGGGAAAGTCATCTCCGGTGAACTTTTGTATTGGGAAAGTCATGCCCGGTGAACTTTTGTATTGGGAAAGTCATGCCCGGTGAACTTTTGTATTGGGAAAGTCATCTCCGGTGAACTTTTGTATGGGAAAAGTCATCTCCGGTGAACTTTTGTATTGGGAAAGTCATCTCCGGTGAACTTTTGTATGGGAAAAGTCATCTCCGGTGAACTTTTGTATTGGGAAAGTCATCTCCGGTGAACTTTTGTATTGGGAAAGTCATCTCCGGTGAACTTTTGTATTGGGAAAGTCATCTCCGGTGAACTTTTGTATGGGAAAAGTCATCTTCGGTGAACTTTTGTATTGGGAAAGTCATCTCCGGTGAACTTTTGTATGGGAAAAGTCATGCCCGGTGAACTTTTGTATTGGGAAAGTCATCTCCGGTGAACTTTTGTATTGGGAAAGTCATCTCCGGTGAACTTTTGTATGGGAAAAGTCATCTCCGGTGAACTTTTGTATTGGGAAAGTCATCTCCGGTGAACTTTTGTATTGGGAAAGTCATGCCCGGTGAACTTTTGTATTGGGAAAGTCATCTCCGGTGAACTTTTGTATTGGGAAAGTCATCTCCGGTGAACTTTTGTATTGGGAAAGTCATGCCCGGTGAACTTTTGTATTGGGAAAGTCATCTCCGGTGAACTTTTGTATTGGGAAAGTCATCTCCGGTGAACTTTTGTATGGGAAAAGTCATCTCCGGTGAACTTTTGTATTGGGAAAGTCATCTCCGGTGAACTTTTGTATTGGGAAAGTCATCTCCGGTGAACTTTTGTATTGGGAAAGTCATCTCCGGTGAACTTTTGTATTGGGAAAGTCATCTCCGGTGAACTATTGTATTGGGAAAGTCATGCCCGGTGAACTTTTGTATTGGGAAAGTAATGCCCGGTGAACTTTTGTATTGGGAAAGTCATGCCCGGTGAACTTTTGTATGGGAAAAGTCATCTCCGGTGAACTTTTGTATGGGAAAAGTCATCTCCGGTGAACTTTTGTATTGGGAAAGTCATGCCCGGTGAACTTTTGTATTGGGAAAGTCATGCCCGGTGAACTTTTGTATTGGGAAAGTCATGCCCGGTGAACTTTTGTATTGGGAAAGTCGTGCCCGGTGAACTTTTGTATTGGGAAAGTCATGCCCGGTGAACTTTTGTATTGGGAAAGTCATCTCCGGTGAACTTTTGTATTGGGAAAGTCATCTCCGGTGAACTTTTGTATGGGAAAAGTCATCTCCGGTGAACTTTTGTATGGGAAAAGTCATCTCCGGTGAACTTTTGTATGGGAAAAGTCATCTCCGGTGAACTTTTGTATTGGGAAAGTCATCTCCGGTGAACTTTTGTATGGGAAAAGTCATCTCCGGTGAACTTTTGTATTGGGAAAGTCATCTCCGGTGAACTTTTGTATGGGAAAAGTCATCTCCGGTGAACTTTTGTATTGGGAAAGTCATGCCCGGTTAACTTTTATATTGGGAAAGTCATGCCCGGTGAACTTTTGTATTGGGAAAGTCATCTCCGGTGAACTTTTGTATTGGGAAAGTCGTGCCCGGTGAACTTTTGTATTGGGAAAGTCATGCCCGGTGAACTTTTATATTGGGAAAGTCATCTCCGGTGAACTTTTGTATTGGGAAAGTCATCTCCGGTGAACTTTTGTATTGGGAAAGTCATGCCCGGTGAACTTTTGTATTGGGAAAGTCATCTCCGGTGAACTTTTGTATTGGGAAAGTCATCTCCGGTGAACTTTTGTATTGGGAAAGTCATCTCCGGTGAACTTTTCTATGGGAAAAGTCATCTCCGGTGAACTTTTGTATTGGGAAAGTCATCTCCGGTGAACTTTTGTATTGGGAAAGACATCTCCGGTGAACTTTTGTATGGGAAAAATCGTCTCCGGTGAACTTTTGTATTGGGAAAGTCATGCCCGGTGAACTTTTGTATTGGGAAAGTCATCTCCGGTGAACTTTTGTATGGGAAAAGTAATCTCCGGTGAACTTTTGTATTGGGAAAGTCATGCCCGGTGAACTTTTGTATTGGGAAAGTCATGCCCGGTGAACTTTTGTATTGGGAAAGTCATCTCCGGTGAACTTTTGTATGGGAAAAGTCATCTCCGGTGAACTTTTGTATTGGGAAAGTCATCTCCGGTGAACTTTTGTATGGGAAAAGTCATCTCCGGTGAACTTTTGTATTGGGAAAGTCATCTCCGGTGAACTTTTGTATTGGGAAAGTCATGCCCGGTGAACTTTTGTATTGGGAAAGTCATGCCCGGTGAACTTTTGTATTGGGAAAGTCATGCCCGGTGAACTATTGTATTGGGAAAGTCATCTCCGGTGAACTTTTGTATTGGGAAAGTCATCTCCGGTGAACTTTTGTATGGGAAAAGTCATCTCCGGTGAACTTTTGTATTGGGAAAGTCATCTCCGGTGAACTTTTGTATGGGAAAAGTCATCTCCGGTGAACTTTTGTATTGGGAAAGTCATCTCCGGTGAACTTTTGTATGGGAAAAGTCATCTCCGGTGAACTTTTGTATGGGAAAAGTCATCTCCGGTGAACTTTTGTATTGGGAAAGTCATGCCCGGTGAACTTTTGTATTGGGAAAGTCATGCCCGGTGAACTTTTGTATTGGGAAAGTCATGCCCGGTGAACTTTTGTATTGGGAAAGTCATCTCCGGTGAACTTTTGTATGGGAAAAGTCATCTCCGGTGAACTTTTGTATTGGGAAAGTCATCTCCGGTGAACTTTTGTATGGGAAAAGTCATCTCCGGTGAACTTTTGTATTGGGAAAGTCATCTCCGGTGAACTTTTGTATGGGAAAAGTCATCTCCGGTGAACTTTTGTATTGGGAAAGTCATCTCCGGTGAACTTTTGTATTGGGAAAGTCATCTCCGGTGAACTTTTGTATGGGAAAAGTCATCTCCGGTGAACTTTTGTATTGGGAAAGTTATCTCCGGTGAACTTTTGTATTGGGAAAGTCATGCCCGGTGAACTATTGTATTGGGAAAGTCATGCCCGGTGAACTTTTGTATTGGGAAAGTCATGCCCGGTGAACTTTTGTTTTGGGAAAGTCATGCCCGGTGAACTTTTGTATTGGGAAAGTCATGCCCGGTGAACTTTTGTATTGGGAAAGTCTTGCCCGATGAACTTTTGTATTGGGAAAGTCATCTCCGGTGAACTTTTATATTGGAAAAGTCATGCCCGGTGAACTTTTGTATTGGGAAAGTCATGCCCGGTGAACTATTGTATTGGGAAAGTCATGCCCGGTGAACTTTTGTATTGGGAAAGTCATGCCCGGTGAAATTTTGTATTGGGAAAGTCATCTCCGGTGAACTTTTGTATTGGGAAAGTCATCTCCGGTGAACTTTTGTATGGGAAAAGTCATCTCCGGTGAACTTTTGTATGGGAAAAGTCATCTCCGGTGAACTTTTGTATTGGGAAAGTCATCTCCGGTGAACTTTTGTATGGGAAAAGTCATCTCCGGTGAACTTTTGTATTGGGAAAGTCATCTCCGGTGAACTTTTGTATTGGGAAAGTCATGCCCGGTGAACTTTTGTATTGGGAAAGTCATGCCCGGTGAACTTTTGTATTGGGAAAGTCATCTCCGGTGAACTTTTGTATTGGGAAAGTCATCTCCGGTGAACTTTTGTATTGGGAAAGTCATCTCCGGTGAACTTTTGTATGGGAAAAGTCATCTCCGGTGAACTTTTGTATTGGGAAAGTCATCTCCGGTGAACTTTTGTATGGGAAAAGTCATCTCCGGTGAACTTTTGTATTGAGAAAGTCATGCCCGGTGAACTTTTGTATTGGGAAAGTCATCTCCGGTGAACTTTTGTATTGGGAAAGTCATCTCCGGTGAACTTTTGTATTGGGAAAGTCATCTCCGGTGAACTTTTGTATTGGGAAAGTCATCTCCGGTGAACTTTTGTATTGGGAAAGTCATCTCCGGTGAACTTTTGTATGGGAAAATCATCTCCGGTGAACTTTTGTATTGGGAAAGTCATGCCCGGTGAACTTTTGTATGGGAAAAGTCATCTCCGGTGAACTTTTGTATGGGAAAAGTCATCTCCGGTGAACTTTTGTATTGGGAAAGTCATCTCCGGTGAACTTTTGTATGGGAAAAGTCATCTCCGGTGAACTTTTGTATGGGAAAAGTCATCTCCGGTGAACTTTTGTATGGGAAAAGTCATCTCCGGTGAACTTTTGTATGGGAAAAGTCATCTCCGGTGAACTTTTGTATTGGGAAAGTCATCTCCGGTGAACTTTTGTATTGGGAAAGTCATCTCCGGTGAACTTTTGTATTGGGAAAGTCATCTCCGGTGAACTTTTGTATGGGAAAAGTCATCTCCGGTGAACTTTTGTATGGGAAAAGTCATCTCCGGTGAACTTTTGTATTGGGAAAGTCATCTCCGGTGAACTTTTGTATTGGGAAAGTCATCTCCGGTGAACTTTTGTATTGGGAAAGTCATCTCCGGTGAACTTTTGTATTGGGAAAGTCATCTCCGGTGAACTTTTGTATGGGAAAAGACATCTCCGGTGAACTTTTGTATGGGAAAAGTCATCTCCGGTGAACTTTTGTATTGGGAAAGTCATCTCCGGTGAACTTTTGTATGGGAAAAGTCATCTCCGGTGAACTTTTGTATTGGGAAAGTCATCTCCGGTGAACTTTTGTATTGGGAAAGTCATCTCCGGTGAACTTTTGTATGCGAAAAGTCATCTCCGGTGAACTTTTGTGTTGGGAAAGTCATCTCCGGTGAACTTTTGTATTGGGAAAGTCATCTCCGGTGAACTTTTGTATGGGAAAAGTCATCTCCGGTGAACTTTTGTATTGGGAAAGTCATGCCCGCTGAACTTTTGTATTGGGAAAGTCATGCCCGGTGAACTTTTGTATGGGAAAAGTCATCTCCGGTGAACTTTTGTATGGGAAAAGTCATCTCCGGTGAACTTTTGTATTGGGAAAATCATCTCCGGTGAACTTTTGTATGGGAAAAGTCATCTCCGGTGAACTTTTGTATTGGGAAAGTCATCTCCGGTGAACTTTTGTATTGGGAAAGTCATCTCCGGTGAACTTTTGTATTGGGAAAGTCATCTCCGGTGAACTTTTGTATGGGAAATGTCATCTCCGGTGAACTTTTGTATTGGGAAAGTCATCTCCGGTGAACTTTTGTATGGGAAAAGTCATCTCCGGTGAACTTTTGTATTGGGAAAGTCATCTCCGGTGAACTTTTGTATTGGGAAAGTCATCTCCGGTGAACTTTTGTATGGGAAAAGACATCTCCGGTGAACTTTTGTATGGGAAAAGTCATCTCCGGTGAACTTTTGTATTGGGAAAGTCATCTCCGGTGAACTTTTGTATGGGAAAAGTCATCTCCGGTGAACTTTTGTATTGGGAAAGTCATCTCCGGTGAACTTTTGTATGGGAAAAGTCATCTCCGGTGAACTTTTGTATTGGGAAAGTCATCTCCGGTGAACTTTTGTATGGGAAAAGTCATCTCCGGTGAACTTTTGTATTGGGAAAGTCATCTCCGGTGAACTTTTGTATGGGAAAAGTCATCTCCGGTGAACTTTTGTATGGGAAAAGTCATCTCCGGTGAACTTTTGTATTGGGAAAGTCATGCCCGGTGAACTTTTGTATTGGGAAAGTCATGCCCGGTGAACTTTTGTATTTGGAAAGTCATGCCCGGTGAACTTTTGTATTGGGAAAGTCGTGCCCGGTGAACTTTTGTATTGGGAAAGTCATGCCCGGTGAACTTTTGTATGGGAAAAGTCATCTCCGGTGAACTTTTGTATGGGAAAAGTCATCTCCGGTGAACTTTTGTATTGGGAAAGTCATCTCCGGTGAACTTTTGTATGGGAAAAGTCATCTCCGGTGAACTTTTGTATGGGAAAAGTCATCTCCGATGAACTTTTGTATTGGGAAAGTCATCTCCGGTGAACTTTTGTATTGGGAAAGTCATCTCCGGTGAACTTTTGTATGGGAAAAGTCATCTCCGGTGAACTTTTGTATTGGGAAAGTCATCTCCGGTGAACTTTTGTATGGGAAAAGTCATCTCCGGTGAACTTTTGTATGGGAAAAGTCATCTCCGGTGAACTTTTGTATTGGGAAAGTCATCTCCGGTGAACTTTTGTATGGGAAAGTCATCTCCGGTGAACTTTTGTATTGGGAAAGTCATCTCCGGTGAACTTTTGTATGGGAAAAGTCATCTCCGGTGAACTTTTGTATTGGGAAAGTCATCTCCGGTGAACTTTTGTATGGGAAAAGTCATCTCCGGTGAACTTTTGTATTGGGAAAGTCATCTCCGGTGAACTTTTGTATGGGAAAAGTCATCTCCGGTGAACTTTTGTATTGGGAAAGTCATCTCCGGTGAACTTTTGTATGGGAAAAGTCATCTCCGGTGAACTTTTGTATTGGGAAAGTCATCTCCGGTGAACTTTTGTATGGGAAAAGTCATCTCCGGTGAACTTTTGTATGGGAAAAGTCATCTCCGGTGAACTTTTGTATTGGGAAAGTTATCTCCGGTGAACTTTTGTATTGGGAAAGTCATGCCCGGTGAACTTTTGTATTGGGAAAGTCATCTCCGGTGAACTTTTGTATGGGAAAAGTCATATCCGGTGAACTTTTGTATTGGGAAAGTCATCTCCGGTGAACTTTTGTATGGGAAAAGTCATCTCCGGTGAACTTTTGTATTGGGAAAGTCATCTCCGGTGAACTTTTGTATGGGAAAAGTCATCTCCGGTGAACTTTTGTATTGGGAAAGTCATCTCCGGTGAACTTTTGTATTGGGAAAGTCATCTCCGGTGAACTTTTGTATGGGAAAAGTCATCTCCGGTGAACTTTTGTATTGGGAAAGTTATCTCCGGTGAACTTTTGTATTGGGAAAGTCATGACCGGTGAACTATTGTATTGGGAAAGTCATGCCCGGTGAACTTTTGTATTGGGAAAGTCATGCCCGGTGAACTTTTGTTTTGGGAAAGTCATGCCCGGTGAACTTTTGTATTGGAAAGTCATGCCCGGTGAACTTTTGTATTGGGAAAGTCATGCCCGGTGAACTTTTGTATTGGGAAAGTCATCTCCGGTGAACTTTTATATTGGAAAAGTCATGCCCGGTGAACTTTTGTATTGGGAAAGTCATGCCCGGTGAACTATTGTATTGGGAAAGTCATGCCCGGTGAACTTTTGTATTGGGAAAGTCATGCCCGGCGAACTTTTGTATTGGGAAAGTCATCTCCGGTGAACTTTTGTATTGGGAAAGTCATTTTCGGTGAACTTTTGTATGGGAAAAGTCATCTCCGGTGAACTTTTGTATTGGGAAAGTCATCTCCGGTGAACTTTTGTATGGGAAAAGTCATCTCCGGTGAACTTTTGTATTGGGAAAGTCATCTCCGGTGAACTTTTGTATTGGGAAAGTCATGCCCGGTGAACTTTTGTATTGGGAAAGTCATCTCCGGTGAACTTTTGTATTGGGAAAGTCATCTCCGGTGAACTTTTGTATGGGAAAAGTCATCTCCGGTGAACTTTTGTATTGGGAAAGTCATCTCCGGTGAACTTTTGTATGGGAAAAGTCATCTCCGGTGAACTTTTGTATTGGGAAAGTCATCTCCGGTGAACTTTTGTATGGGAAAAGTCATCTCCGGTGAACTTTTGTATTGGGAAAGTCATCTCCGGTGAACTTTTGTATGGGAAAAGTCATCTCCGGTGAACTTTTGTATTGGGAAAGTCATCTCCGGTGAACTTTTGTATTGGGAAAGTCATGCCCGGTGAACTTTTGTATTGGGAAAGTCATGCCCGGTGAACTTTTGTATTGGGAAAGTCATCTCCGGTGAACTTTTGTATTGGGAAAGTCATCTCCGGTGAACTTTTGTATTGGGAAAGTCATCTCCGGTGAACTTTTGTATGGGAAAAGTCATCTCCGGTGAACTTTTGTATTGGGAAAGTCATCTCCGGTGAACTTTTGTATGGGAAAAGTCATCTCCGGTGAACTTTTGTATTGGGAAAGTCATGCCCGGTGAACTTTTGTATTGGGAAAGTCATCTCCGGTGAACTTTTGTATTGGGAAAGTCATCTCCGGTGAACTTTTGTATTGGGAAAGTCATCTCCGGTGAACTTTTGTATTGGGAAAGTCATCTCCGGTGAACTTTTGTATGGGAAAATCATCTCCGGTGAACTTTTGTATTGGGAAAGTCATGCCCGGTGAACTTTTGTATGGGAAAAGTCATCTCCGGTGAACTTTTGTATGGGAAAAGTCATCTCCGGTGAACTTTTGTATTGGGAAAGTCATCTCCGGTGAACTTTTGTATGGGAAAAGTCATCTCCGGTGAACTTTTGTATGGGAAAAGTCATCTCCGGTGAACTTTTGTATGGGAAAAGTCATCTCCGGTGAACTTTTGTATGGGAAAAGTCATCTCCGGTGAACTTTTGTATTGGGAAAGTCATCTCCGGTGAACTTTTGTATTGGGAAAGTCATCTCCGGTGAACTTTTGTATTGGGAAAGTCATCTCCGGTGAACTTTTGTATGGGAAAAGTCATCTCCGGTGAACTTTTGTATGGGAAAAGTCATCTCCGGTGAACTTTTGTATTGGGAAAGTCATCTCCGGTGAACTTTTGTATTGGGAAAGTCATCTCCGGTGAACTTTTCTATGGGAAAAGTCATCTCCGGTGAACTTTTGTATTGGGAAAGTCATCTCCGGTGAACTTTTGTATGGGAAAAGTCATCTCCGGTGAACTTTTGTATTGGGAAAGTTATCTCCGGTGAACTTTTGTATTGGGAAAGTCATGCCCGGTGAACTTTTGTATTGGGAAAGTCATCTCCGGTGAACTTTTGTATGGGAAAAGTCATCTCCGGTGAACTTTTGTATTGGGAAAGTCATCTCCGGTGAACTTTTGTATGGGAAAAGTAATCTCCGGTGAACTTTTGTATGGGAAAAGTCATCTCCGGTGAACTTTTATATTGGAAAAGTCATCTCCGGTGAACTTTTGTATTGGGAAAGTCATCTCCGGTGAACTTTTGTATTGGGAAAGTCATCTCCGGTGAACTTTTGTATGGGAAAAGTCATCTCCGGTGAACTTTTGTATGGGAAAAGTCATCTCCGGTGAACTTTTGTATTGGGAAAGTCATCTCCGGTGAACTTTTGTATTGGGAAAGTCATCTCCGGTGAACTTTTGTATGGGAAAAGTCATCTCCGGTGAACTTTTGTATTGGGAAAGCCATCTCCGGTGAACTTTTGTATTGGGAAAGTCATCTCCGGTGAACTTTTGTATGGGAAAAGTCATCTCCGGTGAACTTTTGTATTGGGAAAGTCATCTCCGGTGAACTTTTGTATGGGAAAAGTCATCTCCGGTGAACTTTTGTATTGGGAAAGTCATCACCGGTGAACTTTTGTATGGGAAAAGTCATCTCCGGTGAACTTTTGTATTGGGAAAGTCATCTCCGGTGAACTTTTGTATTGGGAAAATCATGCCCGGTGAACTTTTGTATTGGGAAAGTCATGCCCGGTGAACTTTTGTATTGGGAAAGTCATCTCCGGTGAACTTTTGTATTGGGAAAGTCATCTCCGGTGAACTTTTGTATTGGGAAAGTCATCTCCGGTGAACTTTTGTATGCGAAAAGTCATCTCCGGTGAACTTTTGTATTGGGAAAGTCATCTCCGGTGAACTTTTGTATTGGGAAAGTCATCTCCGGTGAACTTTTGTATGGGAAAAGTCATCTCCGGTGAACTTTTGTATTGGGAAAGTCATCTCCGGTGAACTTTTGTATGGGAAAAGTCATCTCCGGTGAACTTTTGTATTGGGAAAGTCATCTCCGGTGAACTTTTGTATGGGAAAAGTCATCTCCGGTGAACTTTTGTATTGGGAAAGTCATCTCCGGTGAACTTTTGTATTGGGAAAGTCATGCCCGGTGAACTTTTGTATTGGGAAAGTCATGCCCGCTGAACTTTTGTATTGGGAAAGTCATGCCCGGTGAACTTTTGTATGGGAAAAGTCATCTCCGGTGAACTTTTGTATGGGAAAAGTCATCTACGGTGAACTTTTGTATTGGGAAAGTCATCTCCGGTGAACTTTTGTATGGGAAAAGTCATCTCCGGTGAACTTTTGTATTGGGAAAGTCATCTCCGGTGAACTTTTGTATTGGGAAAGTCATCTCCGGTGAACTTTTGTATTGGGAAAGTCATCTCCGGTGAACTTTTGTATGGGAAAAGTCATCTCCGGTGAACTTTTGTATTGGGAAAGTCATCTCCGGTGAACTTTTGTATGGGAAAAGTCATCTCCGGTGAACTTTTGTATTGGGAAAGTCATCTCCGGTGAACTTTTGTATTGGGAAAGTCATCTCCGGTGAACTTTTGTATGGGAAAAGTCATCTCCGGTGAACTTTTGTATGGGAAAAGTCATCTCCGGTGAACTTTTGTATTGGGAAAGTCATCTCCGGTGAACTTTTGTATGGGAAAAGTCATCTCCGGTGAACTTTTGTATTGGGAAAGTCATCTCCGGTGAACTTTTGTATGGGAAAAGTCATCTCCGGTGAACTTTTGTATTGGGAAAGTCATCTCCGGTGAACTTTTGTATGGGAAAAGTCATCTCCGGTGAACTTTTGTATTGGGAAAGTCATCTCCGGTGAACTTTTGTATGGGAAAAGTCATCTCCGGTGAACTTTTGTATGGGAAAAGTCATCTCCGGTGAACTTTTGTATTGGGAAAGTCATGCCCGGTGAACTTTTGTATTGGGAAAGTCATGCCCGGTGAACTTTTGTATTTGGAAAGTCATGCCCGGTGAACTTTTGTATTGGGAAAGTCGTGCCCGGTGAACTTTTGTATTGGGAAAGTCATGCCCGGTGAACTTTTGTATGGGAAAAGTCATCTCCGGTGAACTTTTGTATGGGAAAAGTCATCTCCGGTGAACTTTTGTATTGGGAAAGTCATATCCGGTGAACTTTTGTATGGGAAAAGTCATCTCCGGTGAACTTTTGTATGGGAAAAGTCATATCCGGTGAACTTTTGTATTGGGAAAGTCATCTCCGGTGAACTTTTGTATTGGGAAAGTCATCTCCGGTGAACTTTTGTATGGGAAAAGTCATCTCCGGTGAACTTTTGTATTGGGAAAGTCATCTCCGGTGAACTTTTGTATGGGAAAAGTCATCTCCGGTGAACTTTTGTATGGGAAAAGTCATCTCCGGTGAACTTTTGTATTGGGAAAGTCATCTCCGGTGAACTTTTGTATGGGAAAGTCATCTCCGGTGAACTTTTGTATTGGGAAAGTCATCTCCGGTGAACTTTTGTATGGGAAAAGTCATCTCCGGTGAACTTTTGTATTGGGAAAGTCATCTCCGGTGAACTTTTGTATGGGAAAAGTCATCTCCGGTGAACTTTTGTATTGGGAAAGTCATCTCCGGTGAACTTTTGTATGGGAAAAGTCATCTCCGGTGAACTTTTGTATTGGGAAAGTTATCTCCGGTGAACTTTTGTATTGGGAAAGTCATGCCCGGTGAACTTTTGTATTGGGAAAGTCATGCCCGGTGAACTTTTGTATTGGGAAAGTCATGCCCGGTGAATTTTTGTATGGGAAAAGTCATCTCCGGTGAACTTTTGTATGGGAAAAGTCATCTCCGGTGAACTTTTGTATTGGGAAAGTCATCTCCGGTGAACTTTTGTATTGGGAAAGTCATCTCCGGTGAACTTTTGTATGGGAAAAGTCATCTCCGGTGAACTTTTGTATTGGGAAAGTCATCTCCGGTGAACTTTTGTATTGGGAAAGTCATCTCCGGTGAACTTTTGTATTGGGAAAGTCATGCCCGGTGAACTTTTGTTTTGGGAAAGTCATGCCCGGTGAACTTTTGTATTGGGAAAGTCATCTCCGGTGAACTTTTGTATGGGAAAAGTCATCTCCGTTGAACTTTTGTATTGGGAAAGTCATCTCCGGTGAACTTTTGTATTGGGAAAGTCATGCCCGGTGAACTTTTGTATTGGGAAAGTCATCTCCGATGAACTTTTGTATTGGGAAAGTCATTTCCGGTGAACTTTTGTATGGGAAAAGTCATCTCCGGTGAACTTTTGTATTGGGAAAGTCATCTCCGGTGAACTTTTGTATTGGGAAAGTCATCTCCGGTGAACTTTTGTATGGGAAAAGTCATCTCCGGTGAACTTTTGTATGGGAAAAGTCATCTCCGGTGAACTTTTGTATTGGGAAAGTCATCTCCGGTGAACTTTTGTATTGGGAAAGTCATCTCCGGTGAACTTTTGTATGGGAAAAGTCATCTCCGGTGAACTTTTGTATGGGAAAAGTCATCTCCGGTGAACTTTTATATTGGGAAAGTCATCTCCGGTGAACTTTTGTATTGGGAAAGTCATCTCCGGTGAACTTTTGTATGGGAAAAGTCATCTCCGGTGAACTTTTGTATGGGAAAAGTCATCTTCGGTGAACTTTTGTATTGGGAAAGTCATCTCCGGTGAACTCTTGTATGGGAAAAGTCATCTCCGGTGAACTTTTGTATTGGGAAAAGTCATCTCCGGTGAACTTTTGTATTGGGAAAGTCATCTCCGGTGAACTTTTGTATGGGAAAAGTCATCTCCGGTGAACTTTTGTATTGGGAAAGTCATCTCCGGTGAACTTTTGTATTGGGAAAGTCATGCCCGGTGAACTTTTATATTGGGAAAGTCATCTCCGGTGAACTTTTGTATTGGGAAAGTCATCTCCGGTGAACTTTTGTATGGGAAAAGTCATCTCCGGTGAACTTTTGTATTGGGAAAGTCATCTCCGGTGAACTTTTGTATGGGAAAATTCATCTCCGGTGAACTTTTGTATTGGGAAAGTCATCTCCGGTGAACTTTTGTATTGGGAAAGTCATCTCCGGTGAACTTTTGTATGGGAAAAGTCATCTCCGGTGAACTTTTGTATTGGGAAAGTCATCTCCGGTGAACTTTTGTATGGGAAAAGTCATCTCCGGTGAACTTTTGTATTGGGAAAGTCATCTCCGGTGATCTTTTGTATTGGGAAAGTCATCTCCGGTGAACTTTTATATTGGGAAAGTCATCTCCGGTGAACTTTTGTATTGGGAAAGTCATCTCCGGTGAACTTTTGTATTGGGAAAGTCATGCCCGGTGAACTTTTATATTGGGAAAGTCATGCCCGGTGAACTTTTGTATTGGGAAAGTCATGTCCGGTGAACTTTTGTATTGGGAAAGTCATCTCCGGTGAACTTTTGTATGGGAAAAGTCATCTCCGGTGAACTTTTGTATTGGGAAAGTCATGCCCGGTGAACTTTTATATTGGGAAAGTCATGCCCGGTGAACTTTTGTATTGGGAAAGTCATGTCCGGTGAACTTTTGTATTGGGAAAGTCATCTCCGGTGAACTTTTGTATGGGAAAAATCATCTCCGGTGAACTTTTGTATTGGGAAAGTCGTGCCCGGTGAACTTTTGTATTGGGAAAGTCATGCCCGGTTAACTTTTATATTGTGAAAGTCATCTCCGGTGAATTTTTGTATTGGGAAAGTCATCTCCGGTGAACTTTTGTATTGGGAAAGTCATGCCCGGTGAACTTTTGTATTTGGAAAGTCATCTCCGGTGAACTTTTGTATGGGAAAAGTCATCTCCGGTGAACTTTTGTATTGGGAAAGTCATCTCCGGTGAACTTTTGTATGGGAAAAGTCATCTCCGGTGAACTTTTGTATGGGAAAAGTCATCTCCGGTGAACTTTTGTATTGGGAAAGTCATCTGCGGTGAACTTTTGTATTGGGAAAGTCATCTCCGGTGAACTTTTGTATTGGGAAAGTCATCTCCGGTGAACTTTTGTATGGGAAAAGTCATCTCCGGTGAACTTTTGTATTGGGAAAGTCATCTCCGGTGAACTTTTGTATGGGAAAAGTCATCTCCGGTGAACTTTTGTATTGGGAAAGTCATCTCCGGTGAACTTTTGTATGGGAAAAGTCATGCCCGGTGAACTTTTGTATTGGGAAAGTCATGCCCGGTGAACTTTTGTATTGGGAAAGTCATCTCCGGTGAACTTTTGTATGGGAAAAGTCATCTCCGGTGAACTTTTGTATTGGGAAAGTCATCTCCGGTGAACTTTTGTATGGGAAAAGTCATCTCCGGTGAACTTTTGTATTGGGAAAGTCATCTCCGGTGAACTTTTGTATTGGGAAAGTCATGCCCGGTGAACTTTTGTATTGGGAAAGTCATGCCCGCTGAACTTTTATATTGGGAAAGTCATCTCCGGTGAACTTTTGTATGGGAAAAGTCATCTCCGGTGAACTTTTGTATTGGGAAAGTCATCTCCGGTGAACTTTTGTATGGGAAAAGTCATCTCCGGTGAACTTTTGTATTGGGAAAGTCATCTCCGGTGAACTTTTGTATTGGGAAAGTCATCTCCGGTGAACTTTTGTATGGGAAAAGTCATCTCCGGTGAACTTTTGTATTGGGAAAGTCATCTCCGGTGAACTTTTGTATTGGGAAAGTCATCTCCGGTGAACTTTTGTATTGGGAAAGTCATCTCCGGTGAACTTTTGTATGGGAAAAGTCATCTCCGGTGAACTTTTGTATTGGGAAAGTCATCTCCGGTGAACTTTTGTATTGGGAAAGTCATCTCCGGTGAACTTTTGTATGGGAAAAGTCATCTCCGGTGATCTTTTGTATTGGGAAAGTCATGCCCGGTGAACTTTTATATTGGGAAAGTCATCTCCGGTGAACTTTTGTATGGGAAAAGTCATCTCCGGTGAACTTTTGTATTGGGAAGTCATCTCCGGTGAACTTTTGTATGGGAAAAGTCATCTCCGGTGAACTTTTGTATGGGAAAGTCATCTCCGGTGAACTTTTGTATTGGGAAAGTCATGCCCGGTGAACTTTTGTATTGGGAAAGTCATGCCCGGTGAACTTTTGTATTGGGAAAGTCATCTCCGGTGAACTTTTGTATTGGGAAAGTCATGCCCGGTGAACTTTTGTATTGGGAAAGTCATCTCCGGTGAACTTTTGTATGGGAAAAGTCAACTCCGGTGAATTTTTGTATTGGGAAAGTCATCTCCGGTGAACTTTTGTATTGGGAAAGTCATGCCCGGTGAACTTTTGTATTTGGAAAGTCATCTCCGGTGAACTTTTGTATTGGGAAAGTCATCTCCGGTGAACTTTTGTATGGGAAAAGTCATCTCCGGTGAACTTTTGTATGGGAAAAGTCATCTCCGGTGAACTTTTGTATTGGGAAAGTCATCTGCGGTGAACTTTTGTATTGGGAAAGTCATCTCCGGTGAACTTTTGTATTGGGAAAGTCATCTCCGGTGAACTTTTGTATGGGAAAAGTCATCTCCGGTGAACTTTTGTATTGGGAAAGTCATCTCCGGTGAACTTTTGTATGGGAAAAGTCATCTCCGGTGAACTTTTGTATTGGGAAAGTCATCTCCGGTGAACTTTTGTATGGGAAAAGTCATGCCCGGTGAACTTTTGTATTGGGAAAGTCATGCCCGGTGAACTTTTGTATTGGGAAAGTCATCTCCGGTGAACTTTTGTATGGGAAAAGTCATCTCCGGTGAACTTTTGTATTGGGAAAGTCATCTCCGGTGAACTTTTGTATGGGAAAAGTCATCTCCGGTGAACTTTTGTATTGGGAAAGTCATCTCCGGTGAACTTTTGTATTGGGAAAGTCATGCCCGGTGAACTTTTGTATTGGGAAAGTCATGCCCGCTGAACTTTTATATTGGGAAAGTCATCTCCGGTGAACTTTTGTATGGGAAAAGTCATCTCCGGTGAACTTTTGTATTGGGAAAGTCATCTCCGGTGAACTTTTGTATGGGAAAAGTCATCTCCGGTGAACTTTTGTATTGGGAAAGTCATCTCCGGTGAACTTTTGTATTGGGAAAGTCATCTCCGGTGAACTTTTGTATGGGAAAAGTCATCTCCGGTGAACTTTTGTATTGGGAAAGTCATCTCCGGTGAACTTTTGTATTGGGAAAGTCATCTCCGGTGAACTTTTGTATTGGGAAAGTCATCTCCGGTGAACTTTTGTATGGGAAAAGTCATCTCCGGTGAACTTTTGTATTGGGAAAGTCATCTCCGGTGAACTTTTGTATTGGGAAAGTCATCTCCGGTGAACTTTTGTATGGGAAAAGTCATCTCCGGTGATCTTTTGTATTGGGAAAGTCATGCCCGGTGAACTTTTATATTGGGAAAGTCATCTCCGGTGAACTTTTGTATGGGAAAAGTCATCTCCGGTGAACTTTTGTATTGGGAAGTCATCTCCGGTGAACTTTTGTATGGGAAAAGTCATCTCCGGTGAACTTTTGTATGGGAAAGTCATCTCCGGTGAACTTTTGTATTGGGAAAGTCATGCCCGGTGAACTTTTGTATTGGGAAAGTCATGCCCGGTGAACTTTTGTATTGGGAAAGTCATCTCCGGTGAACTTTTGTATTGGGAAAGTCATGCCCGGTGAACTTTTGTATGAAATCAAAAAATCATCTCCGGTGGACTTTTATATTGGGAAAGTCATCTCCGGTGAACTTTTGTATGGGAAAAGTCATCTCCGGTGAACTTTTGTATTGGGAAAGTCATCTCCGGTGAACTTTTGTATGGGAAAAGTCATCTCCGGTGAACTTTTGTATGGGAAAAGTCATCTCCGGTGAACTTTTGTATTGGGAAAGTCATCTCCGGTGAACTTTTGTATTGGAAAAGTCATCTCCGGTGAACTTTTGTATGGGAAAAGTCATCTCCGGTGAACTTTTGTATTGGGAAAGTCATCTCCGGTGAACTTTTGTATGGGAAAAGTCATCTCCGGTGAACTTTTGTATTGGGAAAGTCATGCCCGGTGAACTTTTGTATTGGGAAAGTCATCTCCGGTGAACTTTTGTATTGGGAAAGTCATCTCCGGTGAACTTTTGTATGGGAAAAGTCATCTCCGGTGAACTTTTGTATTGGGAAAGTCATCTCCGGTGAACTTTTGTATGGGAAAAGTCATCTCCGGTGAACTTTTGTATTGGGAAAGTCATCTCCGGTGAACTTTTGTATGGGAAAAGTCATCTCCGGTGAACTTTTGTATTGGGAAAGTCATCTCCGGTGAACTTTTGTATTGGGAAAGTCATCTCCGGTGAACTTTTGTATGGGAAAAGTCATCTCCGGTGAACTTTTGTATTGGGAAAGTCATCTCCGGTGAACTTTTGTATGGGAAAAGTCATCTCCGGTGAACTTTTGTATTGGGAAAGTCATCTCCGGTGAACTTTTGTATGGGAAAAGTCATCTCCGGTGAACTTTTGTATTGGGAAAGTCATCTCCGGTGAACTTTTGTATGGGAAAAGTCATCTCCGGTGAACTTTTGTATGGGAAAAGTCATCTCCGGTGAACTTTTGTATTGGGAAAGTCATCTCCGGTGAACTTTTGTATTGGGAAAGTCATGCCCGGTGAACTTTTGTATGGGAAAAGTCATCTCCGGTGAACTTTTGTATTGGGAAAGTCGTGCCCGGTGAACTATTGTATTGGGAAAGTCATGCCCGGTGAACTTTTGTATTGGGAAAGTCATGCCCGGTGAACTTTTGTATTGGGAAAGTCATGCCCGGTGAACTTTTGTATGGGAAAAGTCATCTCCGGTGAACTTTTGTATTGGGAAAGTCATGCCCGGTGAACTTTTGTATTGGGAAAGTCATGCCCGGTGAACTTTTGTATGGGAAAAGTCATCTCCGGTGAACTTTTGTATTGGGAAAGTCATCTCCGGTGAACTTTTGTACGGGAAAAGTCATCTCCGGTGAACTTTTATATTGGAAAAGTCATGCCCGGTGAACTTTTGTATTGGGAAAGTCATCTCCGGTGAACTTTTGTATTGGGAAAGTCATCTCCGGTGAACTTTTGTATTGGGAAAGTCATCTCCGGTGAACTTTTGTATGGGAAAAGTCATCTCCGGTGAACTTTTGTATTGGGAAAGTCATGCCCGGTGAACTTTTGTATTGGGAAAGTCATCTCCGGTGAACTTTTGTATTGGGAAAGTCATCTCCGGTGAACTTTTATATTGGAAAAGTCATGCCCGGTGAACTTTTGTATTGGGAAAGTCATGCCCGGTGAACTATTGTATTGGGAAAGTCATGCCCGGTGAACTTTTGTATTGGGAAAGTCATGCCCGGTGAACTTTTGTATTGGGAAAGTCATCTCCGGTGAACTTTTGTATTGGGAAAGTCGTGCCCGGTGAACTTTTGTATTGGGAAAGTCATGCCCGGTGAACTTTTGTATGGGAAAAGTCATGCCCGGTGAACTTTTGTATTGGGAAAGTCATCTCCGGTGAACTTTTGTATTGGGAAAGTCATCTCCGGTGAACTTTTGTATGGGAAAAGTCATCTCCGGTGAACTTTTGTATTGGGAAAGTCATGCCCGGTGAACTTTTGTATTGGGAAAGTCATGCCCGGTGAACTTTTGTATGGGAAAAGTCATCTCCGGTGAACTTTTGTATTGGGAAAGTCATCTCCGGTGAACTTTTGTATTGGGAAAGTCATCTCCGGTGAACTTTTGTATGGGAAAAGTCATCTCCGGTGAACTTTTGTATTGGGAAAGTCATCTCCGGTGAACTTTTGTATTGGGAAAGTCATCTCCGGTGAACTTTTGTATGGGAAAAGTCATCTCCGGTGAACTTTTGTATTGGGAAAGTCATGCCCGGTGAACTTTTATATTGGGAAAGTCATGCCCGGTGAACTTTTGTATTGGGAAAGTCATGCCCGGTGAACTTTTGTATTGGGAAAGTCATCTCCGGTGAACTTTTGTATTGGGAAAGTCATCTCCGGTGAACTTTTGTATTGGGAAAGTCATCTCCGGTGAACTTTTGTATGGGAAAAGTCATCTCCGGTGAACTTTTGTATTGGGAAATTCATCTCCGGTGAACTTTTGTATGGGAAAAGTCATCTCCGGTGAACTTTTGTATTGGGAAAGTCATCTCCGGTGAATTTTGTATTGGGAAAGTCATGCCCGGTGAACTTTTGTATTGGGAAAGTCATGCCCGGTGAACTTTTGTATTGGGAAAGTCATCTCCGGTGAACTTTTGTATTGGGAAAGTCAACTCCGGTGAACTTTTGTATTGGGAAAGTCATCTCCGGTGAACTTTTGTATGGGAAAAGTCATCTCCGGTGAACTTTTGTATTGGGAAAGTCATCTCCGGTGAACTTTTGTATGGGAAAAGTCATCTCCGGTGAACTTTTGTATTGGGAAAGTCATGCCCGGTGAACTTTTGTATTGGGAAAGTCATCTCCGGTGAACTTTTGTATTGGGAAAGTCATCTCCGGTGAACTTTTGTATTGGGAAAGTCATCTCCGGTGAACTTTTGTATTGGGAAAGTCATCTCCGGTGAACTTTTGTATGGGAAAAGTCATCTCCGGTGAACTTTTGTATTGGGAAAGTCATGCCCGGTGAACTTTTGTATGAGAAAAGTCATCTCCGGTGAACTTTTGTATGGGAAAAGTCATCTCCGGTGAACTTTTGTATTGGGAAAGTCATCTCCGGTGAACTTTTGTATGGGAAAAATCATCTCCGGTGAACTTTTGTATTGGGAAAGTCATGCCCGGTGAACTTTTGTATTGGGAAAGTCATCTCCGGTGAACTTTTGTATGGGAAAAGTCATCTCCGGTGAACTTTTATATTGGAAAAGTCATGCCCGGTGAACTTTTGTATTGGGAAAGTCATCTCCGGTGAACTTTTGTATTGGGAAAGTCATGCCCGGTGAACTTTTGTATTGGGAAAGTCATGCCCGGTGAACTATTGTATTGGGAAAGTCATGCCCGGTGAACTTTTGTATTGGGAAAGTCATCTCCGGTGAACTTTTATATTGGAAAAGTCATGCCCGGTGAACTTTTGTATTGGGAAAGTCATCTCCGGTGAACTTTTGTATTGGGAAAGTCATGCCCGGTGAACTTTTGTATTGTGAAAGTCATCTCCGGTGAACTTTTGTATGGGAAAAGTCATCTCCGGTGAACTTTTGTATGGGAAAAGTCATCTCCGGTGAACTTTTGTATTGGGAAAGTCATCTCCGGTGAACTTTTGTATTGGGAAAGTCATCTCCGGTGAACTTTTGTATGGGAAAAGTCATCTCCGGTGAACTTTTGTATTGGGAAAGTCATCTCCGGTGAACTTTTGTATTGGGAAAGTCATGCCCGGCGAACTTTTGTATTGGGAAAGTCATGCCCGGTGAACTTTTGTATTGGGAAAGTCATCTCCGGTGAACTTTTGTATTGGGAAAGTCATCTCCGGTGAACTTTTATATTGGAAAAGTCATGCCCGGTGAACTTTTGTATTGGGAAAGTCATGCCCGGTGAACTATTGTATTGGGAAAGTCATGCCCGGTGAACTTTTGTATTGGGAAAGTCATCTCCGGTGAACTTTTATATTGGAAAAGTCATGCCCGGTGAACTTTTGTATTGGGAAAGTCATCTCCGGTGAACTTTTGTATGGGAAAAGTCATCTCCGGTGAACTTTTGTATTGGGAAAGTCATCTCCGGTGAACTTTTGTATGGGAAAAGTCATCTCCGGTGAACTTTTGTATTGGGAAAGTCATCTCCGGTGAACTTTTGTATGGGAAAAGTCATCTCCGGTGAACTTTTGTATTGGGAAAGTCATCTCCGGTGAACTTTTGTATTGGGAAAGTCATGCCCGGTGAACTTTTATATTGGGAAAGTCATCTCCGGTGAACTTTTGTATGGGAAAAGTCATCTCCGGTGAACTTTTGTATTGGGAAAGTCATCTCCGGTGAACTTTTGTATTGGGAAAGTCATGCCCTGTGAACTTTTGTATTGGGAAAGTCATCTCCGGTGAACTTTTGTATGGGAAAAGTCATCTCCGGTGAACTTTTGTATTGGGAAAGTCATCTCCGGTGAACTTTTGTATTGGGAAAGTCATCTCCGGTGAACTTTTGTATGGGAAAAGTCATCTCCGGTGAACTTTTGTATTGGGAAAGTCATCTCCGGTGAACTTTTGTATTGGGAAAGTCATCTCCGGTGAACTTTTGTATGGGAAAAGTCATCTCCGGTGAACTTTTGTATTGGGAAAGTCATCTCCGGTGAACTTTTGTATGGGAAAAGTCATCTCCGGTGAACTTTTGTATTGGGAAAGTCATCTCCGGTGAACTTTTGTATTGGGAAAGTCATGCCCGGTGAACTTTTGTATTGGGAAAGTCATGCCCGGTGAACTTTTGTATTGGTAAAGTCATGCCCGGTGAACTTTTGTATGGGAAAAGTCATCTCCGGTGAACTTTTGTATTGGGAAAGTCATCTCCGGTGAACTTTTGTATGGGAAAAGTCATCTCCGGTGAACTTTTGTATTGGGAAAGTCATCTCCGGTGAACTTTTGTATTGGGAAAGTCATCTCCGGTGAACTTTTGTATGGGAAAAGTCATCTCCGGTGAACTTTTGTATTGGGAAAGTCATGCCCGGTGAACTTTTGTTTTGGGAAAGTCATCTCCGGTGAACTTTTGTATTGGGAAAGTCATGCCCGGTGAAGTTTTGTATTGGGAAAGTCATCTCCGGTGAACTTTTGTATGGGAAAAGTCATCTCCGGTGAACTTTTGTATTGGGAAAGTCATCTCCGGTGAACTTTTGTATGGGAAAAGTCATCTCCGGTGAACTTTTGTATTGGGAAAGTAATCTCCGGTGAACTTTTGTATTGGGAAAGTCATCTCCGGTGAACTTTTGTATGGGAAAAGTCATCTCCGGTGAACTTTTGTATTGGGAAAGTCATCTCCGGTGAACTTTTGTATGGGAAAAGTCATGCCCGGTGAACTTTTGTATTGGGAAAGTCATCTCCGGTGAACTTTTGTATTGGGAAAGTCATCTCCGGTGAACTTTTGTATGGGAAAAGTCATCTCCGGTGAACTTTTGTATTGGGAAAGTCATCTCCGGTGAACTTTTGTATTGGGAAAGTCATGCCCGGTGAACTTTTGTATTGGGAAAGTCATCTCCGGTGAACTTTTGAATTGGGAAAGTCATCTCCGGTGAACTTTTGTATTGGGAAAGTCATGCCCGGTGAACTTTTGTATTGGGAAAGTCATGCCCGGTGAACTTTTGTATTGGGAAAGTCATCTCCGGTGAACTTTTGTATTGGGAAAGTCATCTCCGGTGAACTTTTGTATTGGGAAAGTCATGCCCGGTGAACTTTTGTATTGGGAAAGTCATCTCCGGTGAACTTTTGTATTGGGAAAGTCATCTCCGGTGAACTTTTGTATTGGGAAAGTCATGCCCGGTGAACTTTTGTATTGGGAAAGTCATGCCCGGTGAACTTTTGTTTTGGGAAAGTCATCTCCGGTGAACTTTTGTATTGGGAAAGTCATGTCCGGTGAACTTTTGTATTGGGAAAGTCATCTCCGGTGAACTTTTGTATAGGAAAAGTCATCTCCGGTGAACTTTTGTATTGGGAAAGTCATCTCCGGTGAACTTTTGTATGGGAAAAGTCATCTCCGGTGAACTTTTGTATTGGGAAAGTCATCTCCGGTGAACTTTTGTATTGGGAAAGTCATCTCCGGTGAACTTTTGTATGGGAAAAGTCATCTCCGGTGAACTTTTGTATTGGGAAAGTCATCTCCGGTGAACTTTTGTATGGGAAAAGTCATGCCCGGTGAACTTTTGTATTGGGAAAGTCATCTCCGGTGAACTTTTGTATTGGGAAAGTCATGCCCGGTGAACTATTGTATTGGGAAAGTCATGCCCGGTGAACTTTTGTATTGGGAAAGTCATCTCCGGTGAACTTTTATATTGGAAAATTCATGCCCGGTGAACTTTTGTATTGGGAAAGTCATCTCCGGTGAACTTTTGTATTGGGAAAGTCATGCCCGGTGAACTTTTGTATTGGGAAAGTCATGCCCGGTGAACTTTTGTATTGGGAAAGTCATCTCCGGTGAACTTTTGTATTGGGAAAGTCATGCCCGGTGAACTTTTGTATTGGGAAAGTCATCTCCGGTGAACTTTTGTATGGGAAAAGTATCTCCGGTGAACTTTTGTATGGGAAAAGTCATCTCCGGTGAACTTTTGTATTGGGAAAGTCATCTCCGGTGAACTTTTGTATTGGGAAAGTCATCTCCGGTGAACTTTTGTATGGGAAAAGTCATCTCCGGTGAACTTTTGTATTGGGAAAGTCATCTCCGGTGAACTTTTGTATTGGGAAAGTCATGCCCGGCGAACTTTTGTATTGGGAAAGTCATGCCCGGTGAACTTTTGTATTGGGAAAGTCATCTCCGGTGAACTTTTGTATTGGGAAAGTCATCTCCGGTGAACTTTTATATTGGAAAAGTCATGCCCGGTGAACTTTTGTATTGGGAAAGTCATGCCCGGTGAACTATTGTATTGGGAAAGTCATGCCCGGTGAACTTTTGTATTGGGAAAGTCATCTCCGGTGAACTTTTATATTGGAAAAGTCATGCCCGGTGAACTTTTGTATTGGGAAAGTCATCTCCGGTGAACTTTTGTATGGGAAAAGTCATCTCCGGTGAACTTTTGTATTGGGAAAGTCATCTCCGGTGAACTTTTGTATGGGAAAAGTCATCTCCGGTGAACTTTTGTATTGGGAAAGTCATCTCCGGTGAACTTTTGTATGGGAAAAGTCATCTCCGGTGAACTTTTGTATTGGGAAAGTCATCTCCGGTGAACTTTTGTATTGGGAAAGTCATGCCCGGTGAACTTTTATATTGGGAAAGTCATCTCCGGTGAACTTTTGTATGGGAAAAGTCATCTCCGGTGAACTTTTGTATTGGGAAAGTCATCTCCGGTGAACTTTTGTATTGGGAAAGTCATGCCCTGTGAACTTTTGTATTGGGAAAGTCATCTCCGGTGAACTTTTGTATGGGAAAAGTCATCTCCGGTGAACTTTTGTATTGGGAAAGTCATCTCCGGTGAACTTTTGTATTGGGAAAGTCATCTCCGGTGAACTTTTGTATGGGAAAAGTCATCTCCGGTGAACTTTTGTATTGGGAAAGTCATCTCCGGTGAACTTTTGTATTGGGAAAGTCATCTCCGGTGAACTTTTGTATGGGAAAAGTCATCTCCGGTGAACTTTTGTATTGGGAAAGTCATCTCCGGTGAACTTTTGTATGGGAAAAGTCATCTCCGGTGAACTTTTGTATTGGGAAAGTCATCTCCGGTGAACTTTTGTATTGGGAAAGTCATGCCCGGTGAACTTTTGTATTGGGAAAGTCATGCCCGGTGAACTTTTGTATTGGGAAAGTCATCTCCGGTGAACTTTTGTATGGGAAAAGTCATCTCCGGTGAACTTTTGTATTGGGAAAGTCATCTCCGGTGAACTTTTGTATGGGAAAAGTCATCTCCGGTGAACTTTTGTATTGGGAAAGTCATCTCCGGTGAACTTTTGTATTGGGAAAGTCATCTCCGGTGAACTTTTGTATGGGAAAAGTCATCTCCGGTGAACTTTTGTATTGGGAAAGTCATGCCCGGTGAACTTTTGTTTTGCGAAAGTCATCTCCGGTGAACTTTTGTATTGGGAAAGTCATGCCCGGTGAACTTTTGTATTGGGAAAGTCATCTCCGGTGAACTTTTGTATGGGAAAAGTCATCTCCGGTGAACTTTTGTATTGGGAAAGTCATCTCCGGTGAACTTTTGTATGGGAAAAGTCATCTCCGGTGAACTTTTGTATTGGGAAAGTCATCTCCGGTGAACTTTTGTATTGGGAAAGTCATCTCCGGTGAACTTTTGTATGGGAAAAGTCATCTCCGGTGAACTTTTGTATTGGGAAAGTCATCTCCGGTGAACTTTTGTATGGGAAAAGTCATGCCCGGTGAACTTTTGTATTGGGAAAGTCATCTCCGGTGAACTTTTGTATTGGGAAAGTCATCTCCGGTGAACTTTTGTATGGGAAAAGTCATCTCCGGTGAACTTTTGTATTGGGAAAGTCATCTCCGGTGAACTTTTGTATTGGGAAAGTCATGCCCGGTGAACTTTTGTATTGGGAAAGTCATCTCCGGTGAACTTTTGTATTGGGAAAGTCATCTCCGGTGAACTTTTGTATTGGGAAAGTCATGCCCGGTGAACTTTTGTATTGGGAAAGTCATGCCCGGTGAACTTTTGTATTGGGAAAGTCATCTCCGGTGAACTTTTGTATTGGGAAAGTCATCTCCGGTGAACTTTTGTATGGGAAAAGTCATCTCCGGTGAACTTTTGTATTGGGAAAGTCATCTCCGGTGAACTTTTGTATTGGGAAAGTCATCTCCGGTGAACTTTTGTATTGGGAAAGTCATCTCCGGTGAACTTTTGTATTGGGAAAGTCATCTCCGGTGAACTATTGTATTGGGAAAGTCATGCCCGGTGAACTTTTGTATTGGGAAAGTCATGCCCGGTGAACTTTTGTATTGGGAAAGTCATGCCCGGTGAACTTTTGTGTGGGAAAAGTCATCTCCGGTGAACTTTTGTATGGGAAAAGTCATCTCCGGTGAACTTTTGTATGGGAAAAGTCATCTCCGGTGAACTTTTGTATTGGGAAAGTCATGCCCGGTGAACTTTTGTATTGGGAAAGTCATGCCCGGTGAACTTTTGTATTGGGAAAGTCATGCCCGGTGAACTTTTGTATTGGGAAAGTCGTGCCCGGTGAACTTTTGTATTGGGAAAGTCATGCCCGGTGAACTTTTGTATTGGGAAAGTCATCTCCGGTGAACTTTTGTATTGGGAAAGTCATCTCCGGTGAACTTTTGTATGGGAAAAGTCATCTCCGGTGAACTTTTGTATTGGGAAAGTCATCTCCGGTGAACTTTTGTATGGGAAAAGTCATCTCCGGTGAACTTTTGTATTGGGAAAGTCATCTCCGGTGAACTTTTGTATGGGAAAAGTCATCTCCGGTGAACTTTTGTATTGGGAAAGTCATCTCCGGTGAACTTTTGTATGGGAAAAGTCATCTCCGGTGAACTTTTGTATTGGGAAAGTCATGCCCGGTGAACTTTTATATTGGGAAAGTCATGCCCGGTGAACTTTTGTATTGGGAAAGTCATCTCCGGTGAACTTTTGTATTGGGAAAGTCGTGCCCGGTGAACTTTTGTATTGGGAAAGTCATGCCCGGTGAACTTTTATATTGGGAAAGTCATCTCCGGTGAACTTTTGTATTGGGAAAGTCATCTCCGGTGAACTTTTGTATTGGGAAAGTCATGCCCGGTGAACTTTTGTATTGGGAAAGTCATCTCCGGTGAACTTTTGTATTGGGAAAGTCATCTCCGGTGAACTTTTGTATTGGGAAAGTCATCTCCGGTGAACTTTTGTATGGGAAAAGTCATCTCCGGTGAACTTTTGTATGGGAAAAGTCATCTCCGGTGAACTTTTGTATGGGAAAAGTCATCTCCGGTGAACTTTTGTATTGGGAAAGTCATCTCCGGTGAACTTTTGTATTGGGAAAGTCATCTCCGGTGAACTTTTGTATTGGGAAAGTCATCTCCGGTGAACTTTTGTATTGGGAAAGTCATCTCCGGTGAACTTTTGTATTGGGAAAGTCATGCCCGGTGAACTTTTGTATGGGAAAAGTCATCTCCGGTGAACTTTTGTATTGGGAAAGTCATGCCCGGTGAACTTTTGTATTGGGAAAGTCATCTCCGGTGAACTTTTGTATTGGGAAAGTCATCTCCGGTGAACTTTTGTATGGGAAAAGTCATCTCCGGTGAACTTTTGTATTGGGAAAGTCATCTCCGGTGAACTTTTGTATTGGGAAAGTCATCTCCGGTGAACTTTTGTATGGGAAAAGTCATCTCCGGTGAACTTTTGTATTGGGAAAGTCATCTCCGGTGAACTTTTGTATGGGAAAAGTCGTCTCCGGTGAACTTTTGTATTGGGAAAGTCATGCCCGGTGAACTTTTGTATTGGGAAAGTCATCTCCGGTGAACTTTTGTATGGGAAAAGTCATCTCCGGTGAACTTTTGTATTGGGAAAGTCATGCCCGGTGAACTTTTGTATTGGGAAAGTCATGCCCGGTGAACTTTTGTATTGGGAAAGTCATCTCCGGTGAACTTTTGTATGGGAAAAGTCATCTCCGGTGAACTTTTGTATTGGGAAAGTCATCTCCGGTGAACTTTTGTATGGGAAAAGTCATCTCCGGTGAACTTTTGTATTGGGAAAGTCATCTCCGGTGAACTTTTGTATTGGGAAAGTCATCTCCGGTGAACTTTTCTATTGGGAAAGTCATGCCCGGTGAACTTTTGTATTGGGAAAGTCATGCCCGGTGAACTTTTGTATTGGGAAAGTCATGCCCGGTGAACTATTGTATTGGGAAAGTCATCTCCGGTGAACTTTTGTATTGGGAAAGTCATCTCCGGTGAACTTTTGTATGGGAAAAGTCATCTCCGGTGAACTTTTGTATTGGGAAAGTCATCTCCGGTGAACTTTTGTATGGGAAAAGTCATCTCCGGTGAACTTTTGTATTGGGAAAGTCATCTCCGGTGAACTTTTGTATGGGAAAAGTCATCTCCGGTGAACTTTTGTATGGGAAAAGTCATCTCCGGTGAACTTTTGTATTGGGAAAGTCATGCCCGGTGAACTTTTGTATTGGGAAAGTCATGCCCGGTGAACTTTTGTATTGGGAAAGTCATGCCCGGTGAACTTTTGTATTGGGAAAGTCATCTCCGGTGAACTTTTGTATGTGAAAAGTCATCTCCGGTGAACTTTTGTATTGGGAAAGTCATCTCCGGTGAACTTTTGTATGGGAAAAGTCATCTCCGGTGAACTTTTGTATTGGGAAAGTCATCTCCGGTGAACTTTTGTATGGGAAAAGTCATCTCCGGTGAACTTTTGTATTGGGAAAGTCATCTCCGGTGAACTTTTGTATTGGGAAAGTCATCTCCGGTGAACTTTTGTATGGGAAAAGTCATCTCCGGTGAACTTTTGTATTGGGAAAGTCATGCCCGGTGAACTTTTGTATTGGAAAAGTTATCTCCGGTGAACTTTTGTATTGGGAAAGCCATGCCCGGTGAACTATTGTATTGGGAAAGTCATGCCCGGTGAACTATTGTATTGGGAAAGTCATGCCCGGTGAACTTTTGTTTTGGGAAAGTCATGCCCGGTGAACTTTTGTATTGGGAAAGTCATGCCCGGTGAACTTTTGTATTGGGAAAGTCATGCCCGGTGAACTTTTGTATTGGGAAAGTCATCTCCGGTGAACTTTTATATTGGAAAAGTCATGCCCGGTGAACTTTTGTATTGGGAAAGTCATGCCCGGTGAACTATTGTATTGGGAAAGTCATGCCCGGTGAACTTTTGTATTGGGAAAGTCATGCCCGGTGAACTTTTGTATTGGGAAAGTCATCTCCGGTGAACTTTTGTATTGGGAAAGTCATCTCCGGTGAACTTTTGTATGGGAAAAGTCATCTCCGGTGAACTTTTGTATTGGGAAAGTCATCTCCGGTGAACTTTTGTATGGGAAAAGTCATCTCCGGTGAACTTTTGTATTGGGAAAGTCATCTCCGGTGAACTTTTGTATTGGGAAAGTCATGCCCGGTGAACTTTTGTATTGGGAAAGTCATCTCCGGTGAACTTTTGTATTGGGAAAGTCATCTCCGGTGAACTTTTGTATGGGAAAAGTCATCTCCGGTGAACTTTTGTATTGGGAAAGTCATCTCCGGTGAACTTTTGTATGGGAAAAGTCATCTCCGGTGAACTTTTGTATTGGGAAAGTCATCTCCGGTGAACTTTTGTATGGGAAAATTCATCTCCGGTGAACTTTTGTATTGGGAAAGTCATCTCCGGTGAACTTTTGTATGGGAAAAGTCATCTCCGGTGAACTTTTGTATTGGGAAAGTCATCTCCGGTGAACTTTTGTATTGGGAAAGTCATGCCCGGTGAACTTTTGTATTGGGAAAGTCATGCCCGGTGAACTTTTGTATTGGGAAAGTCATCTCCGGTGAACTTTTGTATTGGGAAAGTCATCTCCGGTGAACTTTTGTATTGGGAAAGTCATCTCCGGTGAACTTTTGTATGGGAAAAGTCATCTCCGGTGAACTTTTGTATTGGGAAAGTCATCTCCGGTGAACTTTTGTATGGGAAAAGTCATCTACGGTGAACTTTTGTATTGGGAAAGTCATGCCCGGTGAACTTTTGTATTGGGAAAGTCATCTCCGGTGAACTTTTGTATTGGGAAAGTCATCTCCGGTGAACTTTTGTATTGGGAAAGTCATCTCCGGTGAACTTTTGTATTGGGAAAGTCATCTCCGGTGAACTTTTGTATGGGAAAATCATCTCCGGTGAACTTTTGTATTGGGAAAGTCATGCCCGGTGAACTTTTGTATGGGAAAAGTCATCTCCGGTGAACTTTTGTATGGGAAAAGTCATCTCCGGTGAACTTTTGTATTGGGAAAGTCATCTCCGGTGAACTTTTGTATGGGAAAAGTCATCTCCGGTGAACTTTTGTATGGGAAAAGTCATCTCCGGTGAACTTTTGTATGGGAAAAGTCATCTCCGGTGAACTTTTGTATGGGAAAAGTCATCTCCGGTGAACTTTTGTATTTTGAAAGTCATCTCCGGTGAACTTTTGTATTGGGAAAGTCATCTCCGGTGAACTTTTGTATTGGGAAAGTCATCTCCGGTGAACTTTTGTATGGGAAAAGTCATCTCCGGTGAACTTTTGTATGGGAAAAGTCATCTCCGGTGAACTTTTGTATTGGGAAAGTCATCTCCGGTGAACTTTTGTATTGGGAAAGTCATCTCCGGTGAACTTTTGTATGGGAAAAGTCATCTCCGGTGAACTTTTATATTGGAAAAGTCATCTCCGGTGAACTTTTGTATTGGGAAAGTCATCTCCGGTGAACTTTTGTATTGGGAAAGTCATCTCCGGTGAACTTTTGTATGGGAAAAGTCATCTCCGATGAACTTTTGTATTGGGAAAGTCATCTCCGCTGAACTTTTGTATGGGAAAAGTCATCTCCGGTGAACTTTTGTATGGGAAAAGTCATCTCCGGTGAACTTTTGTATTGGGAAAGTCATCTCCGGTGAACTTTTGTATTGGGAAAGTCATCTCCGGTGAACTTTTGTATGGGAAAAGTCATCTCCGGTGAACTTTTGTATTGGAAAAGTCATGCCCGGTGAACTTTTGTATTGGGAAAGTCATCTCCGGTGAACTTTTGTATTGGGAAAAACATCTCCGGTGAACTTTTGTATGGGAAAAGTCATCTCCGGTGAACTTTTGTATTGGGAAAGTCATCTCCGGTGAACTTTTGTATTGGGAAAGTCATCTCCGGTGAACTTTTGTATTGGGAAAGTCATCTCCGGTGAACTTTTGTATTGGGAAAGTCATCTCCGGTGAACTTTTGTATTGGGAAAGTCATCTCCGGTGAACTTTTGTATGGGAAAAGTCATCTCCGGTGAACTTTTGAATTGGGAAAGTCATCTCCGGTGAACTTTTGTATTGGGAAAGTCATCTCCGGTGAACTTTTGTATTGGGAAAGTCATCTCCGGTGAACTTTTGTATGGGAAAAGTCATCTCCGGTGAACTTTTGTATGGGAAAAGTCATCTCCGGTGAACTTTTGTATTGGGAAAGTCATCTCCGGTGAACTTTTGTATTGGGAAAGTCATCTCCGGTGAACTTTTGTATGGGAAAAGTCATCTCCGGTGAACTTTTGTATGGGAAAAGTCATCTCCGGTGAACTTTTGTATGGGAAAAGTCATCTCCGGTGAACTTTTGTATGGGAATGTCATCTCCGGTGAACTTTTGTATTGGGAAAGTCATGCCCGGTGAACTTTTGTATTGGGAAAGTCATGCCCGGTGAACTTTTGTATTGGGAAAGTCATCTCCGGTGAACTTTTGTATTGGGAAAGTCATGCCCGGTGAACTTTTGTATGGGAAAAGTCATCTCCGGTGAACTTTTGTATTGGGAAAGTCATCTCCGGTGAACTTTTATATTGGGAAAGTCATCTCCGGTGAACTTTTGTATTGGGAAAGTCATGCCCGGTGAACTTTTGTATGGGAAAAGTCATCTCCGGTGAACTTTTGTATTGGGAAAGTCATCTCCGGTGAACTTTTGTATGGGAAAAGTCATCTTCGGTGAACTTTTGTATGGGAAAAGTCATCTCCGGTGAACTTTTGTATGGGAAAAGTCATCTCCGGTGAACTTTTGTATTGGAAAAGTCATGCCCGGTGAACTTTTGTATTGGGAAAGTCATCTCCGGTGAACTTTTATATTGGGAAAGTCATCTCCGGTGAACTTTTGTATTGGGAAAGTCGTGCCCGGTGAACTTTTGTATGGGAAAAGTCATCTCCGGTGAACTTTTGTATGGGAAAAGTCATCTCCGGTGAACTTTTGTATTGGGAAAGTCATCTCCTATGAACTTTTGTATTGGGAAAGTCATCTCCGGTGAACTTTTGTATTGGGAAAGTCATCTCCGGTGAACTTTTGTATGGGAAAAGTCATCTCCGGTGAACTTTTGTATGGGAAAAGTCATCTCCGGTGAACTTTTGTATTGGAAAGTCATCTCCGGTGAACTTTTGTATTGGGAAAGTCATCTCCGGTGAACTTTTGTATGGGAAAAGTCATCTCCGGTGAACTTTTATATTGGAAAAGTCATCTCCGGTGAACTTTTGTATTGGGAAAGTCATCTCCGGTGAACTTTTGTATTGGGAAAGTCATCTCCGGTGAACTTTTGTATGGGAAAAGTCATCTCCGGTGAACTTTTGTATTGGGAAAGTCATCTCCGGTGAACTTTTGTATGGGAAAAGTCATCTCCGGTGAACTTTTGTATGGGAAAAGTCATCTCCGGTGAACTTTTGTATTGGGAAAGTCATCTCCGGTGAACTTTTGTATTGGGAAAGTCATCTCCGGTGAACTTTTGTATGGGAAAAGTCATCTCCGGTGAACTTTTGTATTGGAAAAGTCATGCCCGGTGAACTTTTGTATTGGGAAAGTCATCTCCGGTGAACTTTTGTATTGGGAAAGTCATCTCCGGTGAACTTTTGTATGGGAAAAGTCATCTCCGGTGAACTTTTGTATTGGCAAAGTCATTTCCGGTAAACTTTTGTATTGGGAAAGTCATCTCCGGTGAACTTTTGTATTGGGAAAGTCATCTCCGGTGAACTTTTGTATTGGGAAAGTCATCTCCGGTGAACTTTTGTATTGGGAAAGTCATCTCCGGTGAACTTTTGTATGGGAAAAGTCATCTCCGGTGAACTTTTGTATTGGGAAAGTCATCTCCGGTGAACTTTTGTATTGGGAAAGTCATCTCCGGTGAACTTTTGTATTGGGAAAGTCATCTCCGGTGAACTTTTGTATGGGAAAAGTCATCTCCGGTGAACTTTTGTATGGGAAAAGTCATCTCCGGTGAACTTTTGTATTGGGAAAGTCATCTCCGGTGAACTTTTGTATGGGAAAAGTCATCTCCGGTGAACTTTTGTATGGGAAAAGTCATCTCCGGTGAACTTTTGTATGGGAAAAGTCATCTCCGGTGAACTTTTGTATGGGAAAGTCATCTCCGGTGAACTTTTGTATTGGGAAAGTCATGCCCGGTGAACTTTTGTATTGGGAAAGTCATGCCCGGTGAACTTTTGTATTGGGAAAGTCATCTCCGGTGAACTTTTGTATTGGGAAAGTCATGCCCGGTGAACTTTTGTATGGGAAAAGTCATCTCCGGTGAACTTTTGTATTGGGAAAGTCATCTCCGGTGAACTTTT
Organism: Musca autumnalis; assembly: GCF_047663935.1. Lineage (NCBI taxonomy): Eukaryota > Metazoa > Arthropoda > Insecta > Diptera > Muscidae > Musca > Musca autumnalis. The sequence goes on from NW_027412046.1 coordinate 59,993, forward strand.
GTATTGGGAAAGTCATCTCCGGTGAACTTTTGTATTGGGAAAGTCATCTCCGGTGAACTTTTGTATTGGGAAAGTCATCTCCGGTGAACTTTTGTATTGGGAAAGTCATCTCCGGTGAACTTTTGTATGGGAAAAGTCATCTCCGGTGAACTTTTATATTGGGAAAGTCATCTCCGGTGAACTTTTGTATTTGGAAAGTCATGCCCGGTGAACTTTTGTATGGGAAAAGTCATCTCCGGTGAACTTTCGTATTGGGAAAGTCATCTCCGGTGAACTTTTGTATGGGAAAAGTCATCTCCGGTGAACTTTTGTATGGGAAAAGTCATCTCCGGTGAACTTTTGTATTGGGAAAGTCATCTCCGGTGATCTTTTGTATTGGGAAAGTCATCTCCGGTGAACTTTTGTATGGGAAAAGTCATCTCCGGTGAACTTTTGTATTGGAAAAGTCATGCCCGGTGAACTTTTGTATTGGGAAAGTCATCTCCGGTGAACTTTTATATTGGGAAAGTCATCTCCGGTGAACTTTTGTATTGGGAAAGTCGTGCCCGGTGAACTTTTGTATGGGAAAAGTCATCTCCGGTGAACTTTTGTATGGGAAAAGTCATCTCCGGTGAACTTTTGTATGGGAAAAGTCATCTCCGGTGATCTTTTGTATCTTTTGTATTGGGAAAGTCATCTCCGGTGAACTTTTGTATTGGGAAAGTCATCTCCGGTGAACTTTTGTATTGGGAAAGTCATCTCCGGTGAACTTTTGTATTGGAAAGTCATCTCCGGTGAACTTTTGTATTGGAAAAGTCATCTCCGGTGAACTTTTGTATGGGAAAAGTCATCTCCGGTGAACTTTTGTATTGGGAAAGTCATCTCCGGTGAACTTTTGTATTGGGAAAGTCATCTCCGGTGAACTTTGTATTGGGAAAGTCATCTCCGGTGAACTTTTGTATGGGAAAGTCATCTCCGGTGAACTTTTGTATGGGAAAGTCATCTCCGGTGAACTTTTGTATTGGGAAAAGTCATCTCCGGTGAACTTTTGTATTGGGAAAAGTCATCTCCGGTGAACTTTTGTATGGGAAAGTCATCTCCGTGAACTTTTGTATTGGGAAAGTCATCTCCGGTGAACTTTTGTATGGGAAAGTCATCTCCGGTGAACTTTTGTATGGGAAAAGTCATCTCCGGTGAACTTTTGTATGGGAAAGTCATCTCCGGTGAACTTTTGTATGGGAAAGTCATCTCCGGTGAACTTTGTATTGGGAAAGTCATCTCCGGTGAACTTTTGTATTGGGAAAGTCATCTCCGGTGAACTTTTGTATGGGAAAGTCATCTCCGGTGAACTTTTGTATTGGGAAAGTCATCTCCGGTGAACTTTTGTATTGGGAAAGTCATCTCCGGTGAACTTTTGTATTGGGAAAGTCATCTCCGGTGAACTTTTGTATTGGGAAAGTCATCTCCGGTGAACTTTTGTATTGGGAAAGTCATTTCCCGGTGAACTTTTGTATTGGGAAAGTCATCTCCGGTGAACTTTTGTATTGGGAAAGTCATCTCCGGTGAACTTTTGTATTGGGAAAGTCATCTCCGGTGAACTTTTGTATTGGGAAAGTCATCTCCGGTGAACTTTTGTATTGGGAAAGTCATCTCCGGTGAACTTTTGTATTGGGAAAAGTCATCTCCGGTGAACTTTTGTATTGGGAAAGTCATCTCCGGTGAACTTTTGTATTGGGAAAGTCATCTCCGGTGAACTTTTGTATTGGGAAAGTCATCTCCGGTGAACTTTTGTATTGGGAAAGTCATCTCCGGTGAACTTTTGTATGGGAAAGTCATCTCCGGTGAACTTTTGTATTGGGAAAGTCATCTCCGGTGAACTTTTGTATTGGGAAAGTCATCTCCGGTGAACTTTTGTATGGGAAAGTCATCTCCGGTGAACTTTTGTATTGGGAAAGTCATCTCCGGTGAACTTTTGTATTGGGAAAGTCATCTCCGGTGAACTTTTGTATTGGGAAAAGTCATCTCCGGTGAACTTTTGTATGGGAAAGTCATCTCCGGTGAACTTTTGTATTGGGAAAGTCATCTCCGGTGAACTTTTGTATTGGGAAAGTCATCTCCGGTGAACTTTTGTATTGGGAAAGTCATCTCCGGTGAACTTTTGTATGGGAAAGTCATCTCCGGTGAACTTTTGTATTGGGAAAGTCATCTCCGGTGAACTTTTGTATTGGGAAAAGTCATCTCCGGTGAACTTTTGTATTGGGAAAGTCATCTCCGGTGAACTTTTGTATTGGGGAAAGTCATCTCCGGTGAACTTTTGTATTGGGAAAGTCATCTCCGGTGAACTTTTGTATGGGAAAGTCATCTCCGGTGAACTTTTGTATTGGGAAAGTCATCTCCGGTGAACTTTTGTATTGGGAAATTCATCTCCGGTGAACTTTTGTATGGGAAAAGTCATCTCCGGTGAACTTTTGTATTGGGAAAGTCATCCCCGGTGAACTTTTGTATTGGGAAAGTCATCTCCGGTGAACTTTTGTATGGGAAAGTCATCTCCGGTGAACTTTTGTATTGGGAAAGTCATCTCCGGTGAACTTTTGTATGGGAAAAGTCATCTCCGGTGAACTTTTGTATTGGGAAAGTCATCTCCGGTGAACTTTTGTATTGGGAAAGTCATCTCCGGTGAACTTTTGTATGGGAAAAGTCATCTCCGGTGAACTTTTGTATTGGGAAAGTCATCTCCGGTGAACTTTTGTATGGGAAAGTCATCTCCGGTGAACTTTTGTATGGGAAAAGTCATCTCCGGTGAACTTTTGTATTGGGAAAGTCATCTCCGGTGAACTTTTGTATGGGAAAAGTCATCTCCGGTGAACTTTTGTATGGGAAAAGTCATCTCCGGTGAACTTTTGTATGGGAAAAGTCATCTCCGGTGAACTTTTGTATTGGGAAAGTCATCTCCGGTGAACTTTTGTATGGGAAAAGTCATCTCCGGTGAACTTTTGTATTGGGAAAGTCATCTCCGGTGAACTTTTGTATTGGGAAAGTCATCTCCGGTGAACTTTTGTATGGGAAAAGTCATCTCCGGTGAACTTTTGTATTGGGAAAGTCATCTCCGGTGAACTTTTGTATGGGAAAAGTCATCTCCGGTGAACTTTTGTATTGGGAAAGTCATCTCCGGTGAACTTTTGTATGGGAAAAGTCATCTCCGGTGAACTTTTGTATGGGAAAGTCATCTCCGGTGAACTTTTGTATTGGGAAAGTCATGCCCGGTGAACTTTTGTATTGGGAAAGTCATCTCCGGTGAACTTTTGTATTGGGAAAGTCATGCCCTGTGAACTTTTGTATGGGAAAAGTCATCTCCGGTGAACTTTTGTATTGGGAAAGTCATCTCCGGTGAACTTTTGTATTGGGAAAGTCATCTCCGGTGAACTTTTGTATTGGGAAAGTCATCTCCGGTGAACTTTTGTATTGGGAAAGTCATCTCCGGTGAACTTTTGTATTGGGAAAGTCATCTCCGGTGAACTTTTGTATGGGAAAAGTCATCTCCGGTGAACTTTTGTATTGGGAAAGTCATCTCCGGTGAACTTTTGTATTGGGAAAGTCATCTCCGGTGAACTTTTGTATTGGGAAAGTCATCTCCGGTGAACTTTTGTATTGGGAAAGTCATCTCCGGTGAACTTTTGTATTGGGAAAGTCATGCCCGGTGAACTTTTGTATTGGGAAAGTCATGCCCGGTGAACTTTTGTATGGGAAAAGTCATCTCCGGTGAACTTTTGTATGGGAAAAGTCATCTCCGGTGAACTTTTGTATGGGAAAAGTCATCTCCGGTGAATTTTGTATTGGGAAAGTCATCTCCGGTGAACTTTTGTATGGGAAAAGTCAAATCCGGTGAACTTTTGTATTGGGAAAGTCATCTCCGGTGAACTTTTGTATGGGAAAAGTCATCTCCGGTGAACTTTTGTATTGGGAAAGTCATGCCCGGTGAACTTTTGTATTGGGAAAGTCATGCCCGGTGAACTTTTGTATTGGGAAAGTCATCTCCGGTGAACTTTTGTATTGGGAAAGTCATGCCCGGTGAACTTTTGTATGGGAAAAGTCATCTCCGGTGAACTTTTGTATTGGGAAAGTCATCTCCGGTGAACTTTTGTATTGGGAAAGTCATCTCCGGTGAACTTTTGTATTGGGAAAGTCATCTCCGGTGAACTTTTGTATTGGGAAAGTCATCTCCGGTGAACTTTTGTATGGGAAAAGTCATCTTCGGTGAACTTTTGTATTGGGAAAGTCATCTCCGGTGAACTTTTGTATTGGGAAAAGTCATCTCCGGTGAACTTTTGTATTGGGAAAGTCATCTCCGGTGAACTTTTGTATGGGAAAAGTCATCTCCGGTGAACTTTTGTATTGGGAAAGTCATCTCCGGTGAACTTTTGTATTGGGAAAGTCATGCCCGGTGAACTTTTGTATGGGAAAAGTCATCTCCGGTGAACTTTTGTATTGGGAAAGTCATCTCCGGTGAACTTTTGTATTGGGAAAGTCATCTCCGGTGAACTTTTGTATGGGAAAAGTCATCTCCGGTGAACTTTTGTATTGGGAAAGTCATCTCCGGTGAACTTTTGTATTGGGAAAGTCATCTCCGGTGAACTTTTGTATGGGAAAAGTCATCTCCGGTGAACTTTTGTATGGGAAAAGTCATCTCCGGTGAACTTTTGTATTGGGAAAGTCATCTCCGGTGAACTTTTGTATTAGGAAAGTCATGCCCGGTGAACTTTTATATTGGGAAAGTCATCTCCGGTGAACTTTTGTATGGGAAAAGTCATCTCCGGTGAACTTTTGTATGGGAAAAGTCATCTCCGGTGAACTTTTGTATTGGGAAAGTCATCTCCGGTGAACTTTTGTATTGGGAAAGTCATCTCCGGTGAACTTTTGTATGGGAAAAGTCATCTCCGGTGAACTTTTGTATTTGGAAAGTCATCTCCGGTGAACTTTTGTATGGGAAAAGTCATCTCCGGTGAACTTTTGTATTGGGAAAGTCATCTCCGGTGAACTTTTGTATTGGGAAAGTCATCTCCGGTGAACTTTTGTATTGGGAAAGTCATCTCCGGTGAACTTTTGTATGGGAAAAGTCATCTCCGGTGAACTTTTGTATTGGGAAAGTCATCTCCGGTGAACTTTTGTATTGGGAAAGTCATCTCCGGTGAACTTTTGTATGGGAAAAGTCATCTCCGGTGAACTTTTGTATTGGGAAAGTCATCTCCGGTGAACTTTTGTATGGGAAAAGTCATCTCCGGTGAACTTTTGTATTGGGAAAGTCATCTCCGGTGAACTTTTGTATGGGAAAAGTCATCTCCGGTGAACTTTTGTATTGGGAAAGTCATCTCCGGTGAACTTTTGTATTGGGAAAGTCATCTCCGGTGAACTTTTGTATGGGAAAAGTCATCTCCGGTGAACTTTTGTATTGGGAAAGTCATGCCCGGTGAACTTTTGTATTGGGAAAGTCATGCCCGGTGAACTTTTGTATTGGGAAAGTCATCTCCGGTGAACTTTTGTATTGGGAAAAGTCATCTCCGGTGAACTTTTGTATGGGAAAAGTCATCTCCGGTGAACTTTTGTATTGGGAAAGTCATCTCCGGTGAACTTTTGTATGGGAAAAGTCATCTCCGGTGAACTTTTGTATTGGGAAAGTCATCTCCGGTGAACTTTTGTATGGGAAAAGTCATCTCCGGTGAACTTTTGTATGGGAAAAGTCATCTCCGGTGAACTTTTGTATTGGGAAAGTCATCTCCGGTGAACTTTTGTATTGGGAAAGTCATCTCCGGTGAACTTTTGTATGGGAAAAGTCATCTCCGGTGAACTTTTGTATTGGGAAAGTCATGCCCGGTGAACTTTTGTATTGGGAAAGTCATGCCCGGTGAACTTTTGTATTGGGAAAGTCATGCCCGGTGAACTTTTGTATGGGAAAAGTCATCTCCGGTGAACTTTTGTATTGGGAAAGTCATCTCTGGTGAACTTTTGTATTGGGAAAGTCATCTCCGGTGAACTTTTGTATTGGGAAAGTCATCTCCGGTGAACTTTTGTATTGGGAAAGTCATCTCCGGTGAACTTTGTATTGGGAAAGTCATCTCCGGTGAACTTTTGTATTGGGAAAGTCATCTCCGGTGAACTTTTGTATGGGAAAAGTCATCTCCGGTGAACTTTTGTATTAGGAAAGTCATCTCCGGTGAACTTTTGTATGGGAAAAGTCATCTCCGGTGAACTTTTGTATTGGGAAAGTCATCTCCGGTGAACTTTTGTATTGGGAAAGTAATCTCCGGTGAACTTTTGTATGGGAAAAGTCATCTCCGGTGAACTTTTGTATTGGGTAAGTCATCTCCGGTGAACTTTTGTATAGGAAAAGTCATCTCCGGTGAACTTTTGTATTGGGAAAGTCATCTCCGGTGAACTTTTGTATGGGAAAAGTCATCTCCGGTGAACTTCTGTATTGGGAAAGTCATCTCCGGTGAACTTTTGTATGGGAAAAGTCATCTCCGGTGAACTTTTGTATGGGAAAAGTCATCTCCGGTGAACTTTTGTATGGGAAAAGTCATCTCCGGTGAACTTTTGTATGGGAAAGTCATCTCCGGTGAACTTTTGTATTGGGAAAGTCATGCCCGGTGAACTTTTGTATTGGGAAAGTCATGCCCGGTGAACTTTTGTATTGGGAAAGTCATCTCCGGTGAACTTTTGTATTGGGAAAGTCATCTCCGGTGAACTTTTGTATTGGGAAAGTCATCTCCGGTGAACTTTTGTATGGGAAAAGTCATCTCCGGTGAACTTTTGTATGGGAAAAGTCATCTCCGGTGAACTTTTGTATTGGGAAAGTCATCTCCGGTGAACTTTTGTATTGGGAAAGTCATCTCCGGTGAACTTTTGTATGGGAAAAGTCATCTCCGGTGAACTTTTATATGGGAAAAGTCATCTCCGGTGAACTTTTGTATTGGGAAAGTCATCTCCGGTGAACTTTTGTATTGGGAAAGTCATCTCCGGTGAAATTTTGTATGGGAAAAGTCATCTCCGGTGAACTTTTGTATTGGGAAAGTCATCTCCGGTGAACTTTTGTATTGGGAAAGTCATCTCCGGTGAACTTTTATATTGGAAAAGTCATCTCCGGTGAACTTTTGTATTGGGAAAGTCATCTCCGGTGAACTTTTGTATTGGGAAAGTCATCTCCGGTGAACTTTTGTATGGGAAAAGTCATCTCCGGTGAACTTTTGTATTGGGAAAGTCATCTCCGGTGAACTTTTGAATGGGAAAAGTCATCTCCGGTGAACTTTTGTATTGGGAAAGTCATGCCCGGTGAACTTTTGTATTGGGAAAGTCATGCCCGGTGAACTTTTGTATTGGGAAAGTCATCTCCGGTGAACTTTTGTATTGGGAAAGTCATCTCCGGTGAACTTTTGTATGGGAAAAGTCATCTCCGGTGAACTTTTGTATTGGGAAAGTCATCTCCGGTGAACTTTTGTATGGGAAAAGTCATCTCCGGTGAACTTTTGTATTGGGAAAGTCATGCCCGGTGAACTTTTGTATTGCGAAAGTCATCTCCGGTGAACTTTTGTATTGGGAAAGTCATCTCCGGTGAACTTTTGTATTGGGATAGTCATGCCCGGTGAACTTTTGTATTGGGAAAGTCATCTCCGGTGAACTTTTGTATTGGGAAAGTCATCTTCGGTGAACTTTTGTATTGGGAGAGTCATCTCCGGTGAACTTTTGTATGGGGAAAGTCATCTCCGGTGAACTTTTGTATTGGGAAAGTCATCTCCGGTGAACTTTTGTATTGGGAAAGTCATCTCCGGTGAACTTTTGTATTGGGAAAGTCATCTCCGGTGAACTTTTGTATGGGAAAAGTCATCTCCGGTGAACTTTTGTATGGGAAAAGTCATCTCCGGTGAACTTTTGTATTGGGAAAGTCATCTTTGGTGAACTTTTGTATTGGGAAAGTCATCTCCGGTGAACTTTTGTATGGGAAAAGTCATCTCCGGTGAACTTTTATATTGGGAAAGTCATCTTCGGTGAACTTTTGTATTGGGAAAGTCATCTCCGGTGAACTTTTGTATTGGGAAAGTCATCTCTGGTGAACTTTTGTATTGGGAAAGTCATCTCCGGTGAAATTTTGTATTGGGAAAGTCATCTCCGGTGAACTTTTGTATGGGAAAAGTCATCTCCGGTGAACTTTTGTATGGGAAAAGTCATCTCCGGTGAACTTTTGTATTGGGAAAGTCATCTCCGGTGAACTTTTGTATTGGGAAAATCATCTCCGGTGAACTTTTGTATGGGAAAAGTCATCTCCGGTGAACTTTTATATTGGGAAAGTCATCTCCGGTGAACTTTTGTATTGGGAAAGTCATCTCCGGTGAACTTTTGTATTGGGAAAGTCATCTCCGGTGAACTTTTGTATGGGAAAAAGTCATCTCCGGTGAACTTTTGTATTGGGAAAGTCATCTCCCGTGAACTTTTGTATGGGAAAAGTCATATCCGGTGAACTTTTGTATGGGAAAAGTCATCTCCGGTGAACTTTTGTATTGGGAAAGTCATGCCCGGTGAACTTTTGTATTGGGAAAGTCATCTCCGGTGAACTTTTGTATGGGAAAAGTCATCTCCGGTGAACTTTTGTATTGGGAAAGTCATCTCCGGTGAACTTTTGTATTGGGAAAGTCATCTCCGGTGAACTTTTGTATGGGAAAAGTCATCTCCGGTGAACTTTTGTATTGGGAAAGTCATCTCCGGTGAACTTTTGTATGGGAAAAGTCATCTCCCGTGAACTTTTGTATTGGGAAAGTCATCTCCGGTGAACTTTTGTATTGGGAAAGTCATCTCCGGTGAACTTTTGTATTGGGAAAGTCATCTCCGGTGAACTTTTGTATTGGGAAAGTCATCTCCGGTGAACTTTTGTATTGGGAAAGTCATCTCCGGTGAACTTTTGTATTGGGAAAGTCATCTCCGGTGAACTTTTGTATTGGGAAAGTCATCTCCGGTGAACTTTTGTATGGGAAAAGTCATCTCCGGTGAACTTTTGTATTGGGAAAGTCATCTCCGGTGAACTTTTGTATGGGAAAAGTCATCTACGGTGAACTTTTGTATTGGGAAAGTCATCTCCGGTGAACTTTTGTATTGGGAAAGTCATCTCCGGTGAACTTTTGTATGGGAAAAGTCATCTCCGGTGAACTTTTGTATTGGGAAAGTCATCTCCGGTGAACTTTTGTATGGGAAAAGTCATCTCCGGTGAACTTTTGTATTGGGAAAGTCATCTCCGGTGAACTTTTGTATGGGAAAAGTCATCTCCGGTGAACTTTTGTATTGGGAAAGTCATCTCCGGTGAACTTTTGTATGGGAAAAGTCATCTCCGGTGAACTTTTGTATGGGAAAAGTCATCTCCGGTGAACTTTTGTATGGGAAAAGTCATCTCCGGTGAACTTTTGTATGGGAAAGTCATCTCCGGTGAACTTTTGTATTGGGAAAGTCATGCCCGGTTAACTTTTGTATTGGGAAAGTCATGCCCGGTGAACTTTTGTATTGGGAAAGTCATCTCCGGTGAACTTTTGTATTGGGAAAGTCATCTCCGGTGAACTTTTGTATTGGGAAAGTCATCTCCGGTGAACTTTTGTATGGGAAAAGTCATCTCCGGTGAACTTTTGTATGGGAAAAGTCATCTCCGCTGAACTTTTGTATTGGGAAAGTCATGCCCGGTGAACTTTTGTATTGGGAAAGTCATGCCCGGTGAACTTTTGTATTGGGAAAGTCATGCCCGGTGAACTTTTGTATTGGGAAAGTCATCTCCGGTGAACTTTTGTATTGGGAAGTCATCTCCGGTGAACTTTTGTATTGGGAAAGTCATCTCCGGTGAACTTTTGTATGGGAAAAGTCATCTCCGGTGAACTTTTGTATTGGGAAAGTCATCTCCGGTGAACTTTTGTATGGGAAAAGTCATCTCCGGTGAACTTTTGTATTGGGAAAGTCATCTCCGGTGAACTTTTGTATGGGAAAAGTCATCTCCGGTGAACTTTTGTATTGGGAAAGTCATCTCCGGTGAACTTTTGTATTGGGAAAGTCATCTCCGGTGAACTTTTGTATTGGGAAAGTCATCTCCGGTGAACTTTTGTATTGGGAAAGTCATCTCCGGTGAACTTTTGTATGGGAAAAGTCATCTCCGGTGAACTTTTGTATTGGGAAAGTCATCTCCGGTGAACTTTTGTATGGGAAAAGTCATCTCCGGTGAACTTTTTGTATTGGGAAAGTCATCTCCGGTGAACTTTTGTATTGGGAAAGTCATGCCCGGTGAACTTTTATATTGGGAAAGTCATCTCCGGTGAACTTTTGTATGGGAAAAGTCATCTCCGGTGAACTTTTATATTGGAAAAGTCATCTCCGGTAAACTTTTGTATTGGGAAAGTCATCTCCGGTGAACTTTTGTATTGGGAAAGTCATCTCCGGTGAACTTTTGTATTGGGAAAGTCATCTCCTGTGAACTTTTGTATGGGAAAAGTCATCTCCGGTGAACTTTTGTATTGGGAAAGTCATCTCCGGTGAACTTTTGTATGGGAAAAGTCATCTCCGGTGAACTTTTGTATTGGGAAAGTCATGCCCGGTGAACTTTTGTATTGGGAAAGTCATCTCCGGTGAACTTTTGTATTGGGAAAGTCATGCCCGGTGAACTTTTGTATGGGAAAAGTCATCTCCGGTGAACTTTTGTATTGGGAAAGTCATCTCCGGTGAACTTTTGTATTGGGAAAGTCATCTCCGGTGAACTTTTGTATTGGGAAAGTCATCTCCGGTGAACTTTTGTATTGGGAAAGTCATCTCCGGTGAACTTTTGTATGGGAAAAGTCATCTCCGGTGAACTTTTGTATGGGAAAAGTCATCTCCGGTGAACTTTTGGATGGGAAAAGTCATCTCCGGTGAACTTTTGTATTGGGAAAGTCATCTCCGGTGACTTTTGTATTGGGAAAGTCATCTCCGGTGAACTTTTGTATGGGAAAAGTCATCTCCGGTAAACTTTTATATTGGGAAAGTCATCTCCGGTGAACTTTTATATTGGGAAAGTCATCTCCGGTGAACTTTTGTATTGGGAAAGTCATCTCCGGTGAACTTTTGTATTGGGAAAGTCATCTCCGGTGAACTTTTGTATTGGGAAAGTCATCTCCGGTGAACTTTTGTATTGGGAAAGTCATCTCCGGTGAACTTTTATATTGGAATAGTCATCTCCGGTGAACTTTTGTATTGGGAAAGTCATCTCCGGTGAACTTTTGTATGGGAAAAGTCATCTCCGGTGAACTTTTGTATTGGGAAAGTCATCTCCGGTGAACTTTTGTATGGGAAAAGTCATCTCCGGTGAACTTTTGTATTGGGAAAGTCATCTCCGGTGAACTTTTGTATGGGAAAAGTCATCTCCGGTGAACTTTTGTATTGGGAAAGTCATCTCCGGTGAACTTTTGTATGGGAAAAGTCATCTCCGGTGAACTTTTATATTGGGAAAGTCATCTCCGGTGAACTTTTGTATGGGAAAAGTCATCTCCGGTGAACATTTATATTGGAAAAGTCATCTCCGGTGAACTTTTGTATTGGGAAAGTCATCTCCGGTGAACTTTTGTATTGGGAAAGTCATCTCCGGTGAACTTTTGTATTGGGAAAGTCATCTCCGGTGAACTTTTGTATGGGAAAAGTCATCTCCGGTGAACTTTTGTATTGGGAAAGTCATCTCCGGTGAACTTTTGTATGGGAAAAGTCATCTCCGGTGAACTTTTGTATTGGGAAAGTCATCTCCGGTGAACTTTTGTATGGGAAAAGTCATCTCCGGTGAACTTTTGTATTGGGAAAGTCATGCCCGGTGAACTTTTGTATTGGGAAAGTCATGCCCGGTGAACTTTTGTATTGGGAAAGTCATCTCCGGTGAACTTTTGTATTGGGAAAAGTCATCTCCGGTGAACTTTTGTATGGGAAAAGTCATCTCCGGTGAACTTTTGTATGGGAAAAGTCATCTCCGGTGAACTTTTGTATTGGGAAAGTCATCTCCGGTGAACTTTTGTATGGGAAAAGTCATCTCCGGTGAACTTTTGTATTGGGAAAGTCATGCCCGGTGAACTTTTGTATTGGGAAAGTCATGCCCGGTGAACTTTTGTATTGGGAAAGTCATCTCCGGTGAACTTTTGTATTGGGAAAGTCATCTCCGGTGAACTTTTGTATTGGGAAAGTCATCTCCGGTGAACTTTTGTATGGGAAAAGTCATCTCCGGTGAACTTTTGTATTGGGAAAGTCATCTCCGGTGAACTTTTGTATGGGAAAAGTCATCTCCGGTGAACTTTTGTATTGGGAAAGTCATCTCCGGTGAACTTTTGTATTGGGAAAGTCATCTCCGGTGAACTTTTGTATGGGAAAAGTCATCTCCGGTGAACTTTTGTATTGGAAAAGTCATCTCCGGTGAACTTTTGTATGGGAAAAGTCATCTCCGGTGAACTTTTGTATTGGGAAAGTCATGCCCGGTGAACTTTTGTATTGGGAAAGTCATGCCCGGTGAACTTTTGTATTGGGAAAGTCATCTCCGATGAACTTTTGTATTGGGAAAGTCATGCCCGGTGAACTTTTGTATTGGGAAAGTCATCTCCGGTGAACTTTTGTATTGGGAAAGTCATCTCCGGTGAACTTTTGTATTGGGAAAGTCATCTCCGGTGAACTTTTGTATGGGAAAAGTCATCTCCGGTGAACTTTTGTATTGGGAAAGTCATCTCCGGTGAACTTTTGTATTGGGAAAGTCATCTCCGGTGAACTTTTGTATTGGGAAAGTCATCTCCGGTGAACTTTTGTATTGGGAAAGTCATCTCCGGTGAACTTTTGTATTGGGAAAGTCATCTCCGGTGAACTTTTGTATAGGAAAAGTCATCTCCGGTGAACTTTTGTATTGGGAAAGTCATCTCCGGTGAACTTTTGTATTGGGAAAGTCATCTCCGGTGAACTTTTGTATTGGGAAAGTCATCTCCGGTGAACTTTTGTATTGGGAAAGTCATCTCCGGTGAACTTTTGTATTGGGAAAGTCATCTCCGGTGAACTTTTGTATGGGAAAAGTCATCTCCGGTGAACTTTTGTATTGGGAAAGTCATCTCCGGTGAACTTTTGTATTGGGAAAGTCATGCCCGGTGAACTTTTGTATTGGGAAAGTCATCTCCGGTGAACTTTTGTATTGGGAAAGTCATGCCCGGTGAACTTTTGTATTGGGAAAGTCATCTCCGGTGAACTTTTATATTGGGAAAGTCATCTCCGGTGAACTTTTGTATTGGGAAAGTCGTGCCCGGTGAACTTTTGTATTGGGAAAGTCATGCCCGGTGAACTTTTATATTGGGAAAGTCATCTCCGGTGAACTTTTGTATGGGAAAAGTCATCTCCGGTGAACTTTTGTATGGGAAAAGTCATCTCCGGTGAACTTTTGTATTGGGAAAGTCAACTCCGGTGAACTTTTGTATGGGAAAAATCATCTCCGGTGAACTTTTGTATTGGGAAAGTCATCTCCGGTGAACTTTTGTATTAGGAAAGTCATCTCCGGTGAACTTTTGTATGGGAAAAGTCATCTCCGGTGAACTTTTATATTGGGAAAGTCATGCCCGGTGAACTTTTGTATTGGGAAAGTCATCTCCGGTGAACTTTTGTATTGGGAAAGTCATGCCCGGTGAACTTTTGTATTGGGAAAGTCATGTCCGGTGAACTTTTGTATTGGGAAAGTCATCTCCGGTGAACTTTTGTATTGGGAAAGTCATGCCCGGTGAACTTTTGTATTGGGAAAGTCATCTCCGGTGAACTTTTGTATTGGGAAAGTCATCTCCGGTGAACTTTTGTATTGGGAAAGTCATCTCCGGTGAACTTTTGTATTGGGAAAGTCATCTCCGGTGAACTTTTGTATGGGAAAAGTCATCTCCGGTGAACTTTTGTATTGGGAAAGTCATCTCCGGTGAACTTTTGTATGGGAAAATCATCTCCGGTGAACTTTTGTATTGGGAAAGTCATCTCCGGTGAACTTTTGTATTGGGAAAGTCATGCCCGGTGAACTTTTGTATTGGGAAAGTCATCTCCCGTGAACTTTTGTATGGGAAAATCATCTCCGGTGAACTTTTATATTGGGAAAGTCATCTCCGGTGAACTTTTGTATTGGGAAAGTCGTGCCCGGTGAACTTTTGTATTGGGAAAGTCATGCCCGGTGAACTTTTATATTGGGAAAGTCATCTCCGGTGAACTTTTGTATGGGAAAAGTCATCTCCGGTGAACTTTTGTATTGGGAAAGTCATCTCCGGTGAACTTTTGTATGGGAAAAGTCATCTCCGGTGAACTTTTGTATTGGGAAAGTCATCTCCGGTGAACTTTTGTATGGGAAAAGTCATCTCCGGTGAACTTTTGTATTGGGAAAGTCATGCCCGGTGAACTTTTGTATTGGGAAAGTCATGCCCGGTGAACTTTTGTATGGGAAAAGTCATCTCCGGTGAACTTTTGTATTGGGAAAGTCATCTCCGGTGAACTTTTGTATTGGGAAAGTCATCTCCGGTGAACTTTTGTATGGGAAAAGTCATCTCCGGTGAACTTTTGTATTGGGAAAGTCATCTCCGGTGAACTTTTGTATGGGAAAAGTCATCTCCGGTGAACTTTTGTATGGGAAAAGTCATCTCCGGTGAACTTTTGTATTGGGAAAGTCATCTCCGGTGAACTTTTGTATTGGGAAAGTCATGCCCGGTGAACTTTTGTATTGGGAAAGTCATGCCCGGCGAACTTTTGTATTGGGAAAGTCATCTCCGGTGAACTTTTGTATTGGGAAAGTCATCTCCGGTGAACTTTTGTATTGGGAAAGTCATCTCCGGTGAACTTTTGTATGGGAAAAGTCATCTCCGGTGAACTTTTGTATTGGGAAAGTCATCTCCGGTGAACTTTTGTATGGGAAAAGTCATCTCCGGTGAACTTTTGTATTGGGAAAGTCATGCCCGGTGAACTTTTGTATTGGGAAAGTCATCTCCGGTGAACTTTTGTATTGGGAAAGTCATCTCCGGTGAACTTTTGTATTGGGAAAGTCATCTCCGGTGAACTTTTGTATTGGGAAAGTCATCTCCGGTGAACTTTTGTATGGGAAAAGTCATCTCCGGTGAACTTTGGTATTGGGAAAGTCATGCCCGGTGAAGTTTTGTATTGGGATAGTCATCTCCGGTGAACTTTTGTATTGGGAAAGTCATCTCCGGTGAACTTTTGTATTGGGAAAGTCATGCCCGGTGAACTTTTGTATTGGGAAAGTCATGCCCGGTGAACTTTTATATTGGGAAAGTCATCTCCGGTGAACTTTTGTATTGGGAAAGTCATGCCCGGTGAACTTTTATATTGGGAAAGTCATCTCCGGTGAACTTTTGTATTGGGAAAGTCATGCCCGGTGAACTTTTGTATTGGGAAAGTCATGCCCGGTGAACTTTTGTATTGGGAAAGTCATCTCCGGTGAACTTTTGTATGGGAAAAGTCATCTCCGGTGAACTTTTGTATTGGGAAAGTCATCTCCGGTGAACTTTTGTATGGGAAAAGTCATCTCCGGTGAACTTTTGTATTGGGAAAGTCATCTCCGGTGAACTTTTGTATTGGGAAAGTCATCTCCGGTGAACTTTTGTATTGGGAAAGTCATCTCCGGTGAACTTTTGTATTGGGAAAGTCATCTCCGGTGAACTTTTGTATTGGGAAAGTCATCTCCGATGTCTTTGGATGGGAAAAGTCATGCCCGGTGAACTTTTGTATGGGAAAAGTCATCTCCGGTGAACTTTTGTATTGGGAAAGTCATCTCCGGTGAACTTTTGTATGGGAAAAGTCATCTCCGGTGAACTTTTGTATTGGGAAAGTCATCTCCGGTGAACTTTTGTATTGGGAAAGTCATCTCCGGTGAACTTTTGTATGGGAAAAGTCATCTCCGGTGAACTTTTGTATTGGGAAAGTCATCTCCGGTGAACTTTTGTATGGGAAAAGTCATCTCCGGTGAACTTTTGTATTGGGAAAGTCATCTCCGGTGAACTTTTGTATGGGAAAAGTCATCTCCGGTGAACTTTTGTATGGGAAAAGTCATCTCCGGTGAACTTTTGTATGGGAAAGTCATCTCCGGTGAACTTTTGTATTGGGAAAAGTCATCTCCGGTGAACTTTTGTATTGGGAAAGTCATCTCCGGTGAACTTTTGTATTGGGAAAGTCATCTCCGGTGAACTTTTGTATTGGGAAAGTCATGCCCGGTGAACTTTTGTATTGGGAAAGTCATCTCCGGTGAACTTTTGTATTGGGAAAGTCATCTCCGGTGAACTTTTATATTGGGAAAGTCATCTCCGGTGAACTTTTGTATTGGGAAAGTCATCTCCGGTGAACTTTTGTATTGGGAAAGTCATCTCCGGTGAACTTTTGTATGGGAAAAGTCATCTCCGGTGAACTTTTGTATTGGGAAAGTCATGCCCGGTGAACTATTGTATTGGGAAAGTCATCTCCGGTGAACTTTTGTATTGGGAAAGTCATGCCCGGTGAACTTTTGTATTGGGAAAGTCATCTCCGGTGAACTTTTGTATGGGAAAAAGTCATCTCCGGTGAACTTTTGTATTGGGAAAGTCATCTCCGGTGAACTTTTGTATGGGAAAAATCATCTCCGGTGAACTTTTGTATTGGGAAAGTCATGCCCGGTGAACTTTTGTATTGGGAAAGTCATGCCCGGAGAACTTTTGTATTGGGAAAGTCATGCCCGGTGAACTTTTGTATTGGGAAAGTCGTGCCCGGTGAACTTTTGTATTGGGAAAGTCATGCCCGGTGAACTTTTGTATTGGGAAAGTCATCTCCGGTGAACTTTTGTATTGGGAAAGTCATCTCCGGTGAACTTTTGTATGGGAAAAGTCATCTCCGGTGAACTTTTGTATTGGGAAAGTCATCTCCGGTGAACTTTTGTATTGGGAAAGTCATCTCCGGTGAACTTTTGTATGGGAAAAGTCATCTCCGGTGAACTTTTGTATTGGGAAAGTCATCTCCGGTGAACTTTTGTATGGGAAAAGTCATCTCCGGTGAACTTTTGTATTGGGAAAGTCATCTCCGGTGAACTTTTGTATGGGAAAAGTCATCTCCGGTGAACTTTTGTATTGGGAAAGTCATCTCCGGTGAACTTTTGTATGGGAAAGTCATCCCCGGTGAACTTTTGTATTGGGAAAGTCATGCCCGGTGAACTTTTGTATTGGGAAAGTCATCTCCGGTGAACTTTTGTATTGGGAAAGTCATCTCCGGTGAACTTTTGTATTGGGAAAGTCATCTCCGGTGAACTTTTGTATGGGAAAAGTCATCTCCGGTGAACTTTTGTATTGGGAAAGTCATGCCCGGTGAACTATTGGATTGGGAAAGTCATCTCCGGTGAACTTTTGTATTGGGAAAGTCATGCCCGGTGAACTTTTGTATTGGGAAAGTCATCTCCGGTGAACTTTTGTATGGGAAAAGTCATCTCCGGTGAACTTTTATATTGGAAAAGTCGTGCCCGGTGAACTTTTGTATTGGGAAAGTCATCTCCAGTGAACTTTTGTATTGGGAAAGTCATCTCCGGTGAACTTTTGTATTGGGAAAGTCATCTCCGGTGAACTTTTGTATTGGGAAAGTCATCTCCGGTGAACTTTTGTATTGGGAAAGTCATCTCCGGTGAACTTTTATATTGGAAAAGTCATGCCCGGTGAACTTTTGTATTGGGAAAGTCATGCCCGGTGAACTATTGTATTGGGAAAGTCATGCCCGGTGAACTTTTGTATTGGGAAAGTCATGCCCGGTGAACTTTTGTATTGGGAAAGTCATCTCCGGTGAACTTTTGTATTGGGAAAGTCGTGCCCGGTGAACTTTTGTATTGGGAAAGTCATGCCCGGTGAACTTTTGTATGGGAAAAGTCATGCCCGGTGAACTTTTGTATTGGGAAAGTCATCTCCGGTGAACTTTTGTATTGGGAAAGTCATCTCCGGTGAACTTTTGTATGGGAAAAGTCATCTCCGGTGAACTTTTGTATTGGGAAAGTCATGCCCGGTGAACTTTTGTATTGGGAAAGTCATGCCCGGCGAACTTTTGTATGGGAAAAGTCATCTCCGGTGAACTTTTGTATTGAGAAAGTCATCTCCGGTGAACTTTTGTATTGGGAAAGTCATCTCCGGTGAACTTTTGTATGGGAAAAGTCATCTCCGGTGAACTTTTGTATTGGGAAAGTCATCTCCGGTGAACTTTTGTATTGGGAAAGTCATCTCCGGTGAACTTTTGTATGGGAAAAGTCATCTCCGGTGAACTTTTGTATTGGGAAAGTCATGCCCGGTGAACTTTTATATTGGGAAAGTCATGCCCGGTGAACTTTTGTATTGGGAAAGTCATGCCCGGTGAACTTTTGTATTGGAAAGTCATCTCCGGTGAACTTTTGTATTGGGAAAGTCATCTCCGGTGAACTTTTGTATCGGGAAAGTCATCTCCGGTGAACTTTTGTATGGGAAAAGTCATCTCCGGTGAACTTTTGTATGGGAAAAGTCATCTCCGGTGAACTTTTGTATGGGAAAAGTCATCTGCGGTGAACTTTTGTATTGGGAAAGTCATCTCCGGTGAACTTTTGTATTGGGAAAGTCATCTCCGGTGAACTTTTGTATGGGAAAAGTCATCTCCGGTGAACTTTTGTATTGGGAAAGTCATCTCCGGTGAACTTTTGTATGGGAAAAGTCATCTCCGGTGAACTTTTGTATTAGGAAAGTCATGCCCGGTGAACTTTTGTATTGGGAAAGTCATCTCCGGTGAACTTTTGTATGGGAAAAGTCATGCCCGGTGAACTTTTGTATTGGGAAAGTCATGCCCGGTGAACTTTTGTATTGGGAAAGTCATCTCCGGTGAACTTTTGTATGGGAAAAGTCATCTCCGGTGAACTTTTGTATTGGGAAAGTCATCTCCGGTGAACTTTTGTATGGGAAAAGTCATCTCCGGTGAACTTTTGTATTGGGAAAGTCATGCCCGGTGAACTTTTGTATTGGGAAAGTCATCTCCGGTGAACTTTTGTATGGGAAAAGTCATGCCCGGTGAACTTTTGTATTGGGAAAGTCATGCCCGGTGAACTTTTGTATTGGGAAAGTCATCTCCGGTGAACTTTTGTATGGAAAAGTCATCTCCGGTGAAC
>NW_027412047.1:0-79079 GCF_047663935.1 Musca autumnalis
AATGGGAGCTTATTTAAAACTGGTATTTATAAAAAAAAACATTGTTCCACAACATCCCATACGGGACAAGGGAGACTTCTCTCATATCAATGAGTGCACCCCGATTCATATTAGCTCAATGATATGGGACCTACTGTTTATCGCCGAGTCCGAACGGCGTGTCATAAGACACCACTTGTGGAGAAGTTTTTCAAGGCTGAAATACTCAGGAAATGTCGCCAACATTACTGAGGGGTATTTTGCCACCGTTGAAAAATGTTTGATGTTGCATGGCCGGGGAATCGAACCGCCGACCTTCTGCGTGCAAGGCGGGCGTGCATACCATTGCACCACGGTGGCACCCAAAAACTGGTATCTATACTCACAATAAAATATGTCGAATACTATATGCCAAATTTCAAACATTTTGGTAGGATAATGTGGCTAAAACTATCAAAATAGCGAAAACCTTTACCGACCATTTTTAGCGGGAATATTTTGTACCCCTAACGAAGACTAAATATAAAAACAGTCACTTCGCTCAGATAATGTTACTAAAACCTTCAAAATCCCTTAAATCGGGAGGTACCTTCTATAGGGTTACATCAAAACGTAGACATATTCCGACAATTCGTGACAGGAATGCTGTATATACCCAAAATGTGGAGCTACACTGACAAATTTCTGGGGGGAAAGTACAAAATTTGGGGCATTTCGGTGTGGTGTTGGAGCCAAACCTTTAAAATTCCGACAATTTGGAGGAGCCGTTCTATGGGAGCAATATGAAGACATAGAGCAATAGCGACAAATTTCAGGAGAAAAGTTTTATACCACCAACAAAGACTAAACACTGAATTTTAGCCGTTGCGGTGGGACATTGAGGGCACAACCTTTAAAATACAGAAACTCGGGAGGTACGATTCCTTTTTTGGTCTTTTCTGGAATATTTTATACCCCCATGAAAACTAAATACAAAATTTCGATGGGATGTATTCTACTTTCAAATATTAACCGACCTTCGCCAAAATCAATAGGCTTCTTCCCCTCTGGGACTCTCATCAACACCCAAAATTTCGTGACGATCCGATCAAAATTACGACCTGTAACCTGATTTTCTAAAAAATGGAAAAATGGGATGTATTACCGACTATTGCAATATCTCCCTTATTTGGGGACCTAAGCCAACCAACTTTGCATCATTGTAAAAACGGGATTTTCTAATTTCATAGCCAGGCTTTCCTTTTGGAAAGTCCCCAACAAATCGAAAAAATGATAAGTTTGGTTTTATGTACGACTACTGCGATATATTGTTGTTTGACCAGCTACGACAACCTGCTTTACATCGTTAGAAATGTGTTATTTTCTACATTCATTGTCAGGTCTTTCTTTTGGTATACCCTTTATAGAAGCTGAGATATTCGATTTGAAAAAAACGCTGACTTTTTTCTCCAAATAAGTTTTTTTGTCCATTCCGAACCCTGAATATCGTCTATCAAAATCAGTAGTTTTCCTCCCCTCTGGGAACCCCATTAACTACGAAAATTTGGTGACGATCCGATCAGCTGGTCGAGACATTCATTTTGGTATATATAAGTATGGGTCTAAGACCATTATTTCGATGTGTTACAATTTTTTAGGCCAAATACAACTTATAACACCCTCCCCACATAGTGGTGTAGGTATAATCAGGAGGTACCGCTCAATGGGGGCTATATGAAATCGTAGAACTATACCCACAAGATATAGAAGGAAAGTTTAAGACCACCAAAGAAGACTAAATACAAAATTTTCAGCCATTTCATTGGGATATTGATGCCACAAACTTCAAAATTCCGAAAATCGGGGGGGTACGGCTATATAAAGACGTGGACCTGTATCGACAAATTTCAGGTGGAAAGTTTATTGCCCTCAACGAAAACTAATCCTGAGACCACAACCTTCAAAATACCGAAAATCGTGAGGTACCGTTCTGTGGGTGCTATATGAAGCCGACCGGATTCAGGTGGAAATTTTATATGCCCAACTGAGCTTGAATGCCTAGTTTAAGCCATTTCGGTGGGATATTGAGGTCACCACAGTAAAAATACCGAAATTCGGGAGATTTCGCTCTATGGGGCCAATATGAAGGCGTGGGCCTATACCAACAAATTTCAGGTGGCAAGTTTTATACCCCCAACGAAAACTAAATACCAAATTTCAGCCATTTAGGTGTGATAATGAGGCTGAAATCTTTTGAGGGGACTTTATCAAAGCGTGGGCCGGAGTTCTATACCATGTTAGAAAGCTCTCTGTATCTCGATTTCAACAGACAGACGGATATGCTTATATTGACTTAGAATTTTATGCTGATAAAAAATATATACTTTATAGGGTCTCCGACGAATATTTCGATGTGTTACAAACGGAATGGCAATTGTAATTATACCCTCCATATTATGGACATCCAAGATTTTCAACTGTGGCAAATACCCCTCAGCAATGTTGGCGACATTTCCTGAGTATTTCAACCATGTAAAACTTCTCTACAAGTGGTGTCCTAAGACACGCCGTTCGGACTCGGCTATAAACAGTAGGTGCCATATCTTTGAGCTAATGTGAATGGGGGCGTACTCATTGATATGAGAGAAGTCTCCCTTATCCCACCTGGGATGAAGCAATAAAGCAACAAATAGAGAGGAATGAAATATTTTCTTAGTTCGGCTTATAGGACAAATGTTCTATAGAGGGCCATCTAAGTAATTAAAATCACTATATATACTATCGATCCGATTTGAGAAAACTTAAACATTTAACTGAATTTAGGAAATAATTTGGAATTTGGATGCACAAATTAATTAAAAAATCGAATACTCCGTTTGAGCAAAATAAAAATGTTGTGGCATTTCTTTAAGAAATCAAGGACTGTCACAGGCTTTAATTATGTGTATTCTTTGTAATGTAATTTTTGTTCATGCAATTAAAATCTTGTTAAATTTCTTTAAAAATTTCCTAACAAAATGAACATTAATTGCTACAGCAAAAAATACATATTGAAAATAAAACAACATGCAATGTACAATAACTTCCTTTTTGTTTTTACTACGTAAACTGTGAGCTAAGAACAACGGATGTTAAACTTTATAATGTTTTGTTTTCGTTTTTTTTTTTGCTTCTTCATCTTCTTCCGATGTGTTGTTATTCAGTGCAACAAAAAAAAAATAACAACTTGTATAATTAAAATAACACAGCACATATGTTGGAAAATATAAAATATGGATATGCAAACACGTATTACAAGCGATTACAAGTGAAAAGAAAAAAAAAAACAAAAACAAATAAAGTAAACAGAAGTTATGGAAACAAATACAATAATGTAATTAAAGCTTTGGAGAAAATTAAGGTTGTATATTCACATATGTGTATGACAAGGATAACCCGTAGGCGATAGAAGAACATGTAAACGAATTAAATTACTATGACTACATACTAAATGACATGCATACAACTTAATGAGAAACATATCAATGTGCATTAATCTAGTTTATAGATGACCACAACAAAACCCAATGAGTGTCATAATTCTAACACTGTTTGTTTGTTAATTATTTCTGCTCTTATACTCTTAGCCTTCAGGCTAAAGAGGGTACATACACTTTGATACGACCAAAAATGTGTCTGTTTGGACAAAATCTGTTTCAGGCAATTTGGAGTCGATTAAGCCAATGTCTGTCCGTCGTTTTGCCTCGCTGACTGGTCTGCATGATAACTATCGAAACAAAATTTGCAATTCGCAATATTTTGTCGAAACTTAGTTTAAGTTCAATGATGGGCGATATCGGTCCACTCTTTTCGGTACCTCCCCCACAAAAGTTGAAAAATGTTCGCTAAAATTTGCATATAGTAGTATTACTTTCAGATATAGATCTGGTTCGAATATTGACTATATCGTATCTCCCACACCAAATTCGGAAAAAGTAAAGTTTAAGAGCTTGACCTTGCGGTCCCCTTTCCGACGGTACAATTGTTTTGGGGCAATCCCATACTTCCTGGACCAATGGCCCACAATCTCCAAAAAAGCATGCCGGTACAAACTAAGCTGGTTAGTACATAAGATAACCTTTAAAAGGAGAAACCAATTTGATCCAAAAGTTGTACATCGTACTATTTCTTACAGCCTCGAATAATGTCCGAATATCGACCACATCGGTCCACACTTTCGGGTTCTACCCACACAAAGTTTAGTATGAGTGAGGTTCAAGGGATCGTCTGGATAGTTTTTAAAATTTTCGGCAACATGTTGTGTATACGGTAAAAACTATATGCAAAGAAATATTCATAACTTCTTTAATATTGGCCCAAATAGAAAAAAATCGTTATTTCGTATTTGCTGTTTTATCCGTAGACAGCGGACATTTATGTAACCCCTATTTTTGGTCTGATTCATGTCAAATTTTGTACTGGGCATATTTTTGGCTTCTGATTAAATTGCAACCGAAACATATGATATATGCAAAATGCATAAATTTTTGCATATGCAAAATTTATGCATTTTACATATTTTCTTATGCAACAAATATTTCAATAATAGGTACAAAAATGTTTGTGTGTAAAATTTTTCTGTTTAAAATTCTCTTCAGACAATTTAATAAAATAGAGAAATGTATAACCATAGCTACAACCGTCAAAATACCGAAAATCGGGAGGTATCTTCCTATGGGGGCTATATGAAGGCCTGAACCTAAACCGACAAATTTTAGGTGGAAAGTTTCTTGCCCCCTAGGAAGACTTAATACCAACTTTCAGTCATTTCGGAGGGATATTGAGGCCACAACCTTCAAAATACCAGAAATCCGGAGGTACCGTACTATGGGGGCTATATGAAGACGTGAACCTATACCGAGAAATTTCAGGTGGAAAGTTTTATACCCCCAACGAAGACTTAATACCAAATATCAGTCATTTCGGAGGGATATTGAGGCCACAACCTTCAAAATACCAGAAATGCGGAGGTAACCTTCTATGGGCGCTATATGAAGACGTGGACCTATACAGAGAAATTTCAGGTGGAAAGTTTTATACCCCAACGAAGACTTAATACCAAATATCAGTCATTTCGGAGGAATATTGAGGCCACAACCTTCAAAATACCGAAAATCGGGAGGTATCGTTCTATGGGGCTATATGAAGGCCTGAACCTAAACCGCAAGGAAGACTTTATATCAACTTTCAGCCATTTCGGAGTGATATTGAGACCACAACCTTCAAAACACTGGAAATCGGGGGCTACCCTTCTATGGGGACTATGTGAAGACGTAGACCTATACCTAGAAATTTCAGGTGGAACATTTTTCGCCCCCAAGGAAGACTTAATACCAACTTTCAGTCATTTCGGCGTAATATTGAGACCAGAACCTTCAAAACACCGGAAATCGGGAGCTACCCTTCTATGAGGTCATATGAAGACGTGGACCTATACCGAGAAATTTTAGGTGGAAAGTTTTATACCCCCAACGAAGACAAAATGCTAAATTTCTGTATTTCGGTGGGATGTTGAGGTCACAACATTCAAAATACCAGAAATTCGGAGGTAAAGTTCTATGGGGGCTATATGAAGACGTGGACTTATACCGAGAAATTTCAGGTGAAAAGTTGTATACCCCCAACGAAGAAAAATGCTAAATTTCAGTCATTTCGGTGGGATATTGTGGCCACAACCTTAAAAATACAAGAAATCCGGAGGTAACGTTCTATGGTGGCTATATGAAGACGTGGACCTATACCGACAAATTTCAGGTGGAAAGTTGTATACCCCCAATGAAGACAAAGTGCCAAATTTCAGTCATTTCGGTGGGATATTGAGGCCACAATCTTCAAAATAACGAAAATCGGGAGGTACCGTTTTGTGGGGGCTATATGAAGACGTGGAACTATGCGGAAAATTTTCAGTTGTAAAGAACGAAGACTTAAAACCAAATTTCAGCCATTTTGGTGGGATATTTAGACCACAAATCCATGAATATATTTTTGCATATGGTTATGCATGCATATGCTCATTTTATACAAATAATATGTAAAAAATGCAAATTATTCAAAATATGCAGAAATTCCTGGGCTTAATTCGTTTTATTTTGTAATTAAACGAGTTTCTGTCTAATCAGATTTTCTCTACGACCATCCTAACCATATATGCATTTGCATACGATTCCGCTGTCTATTCAACAGCTACCTGATAATAAGTAAAAGGAAAACTGAGTAGATTATGAAAATATAGCAAAAAATATGAGACACGTGTATCGGCGTTTTTAAAGTTTACATCGGAAAGTAACCAAAGTAGGCGGGGCGGCATTTCTAATTTTTTCATCTTAATGTATATACAATTGTAATCTAATTTCCTTAAGGAAATAGTATACCTAGATATATGGTTTATTTTAAAACTTATAGTGAAATTTTGTGTAGAATTGTTCATCTTTTCACACTTTTCACCTAGAACCAAGTTTCTATTACTTTCATGTATCAACTCGAAAAAATAAGGAAAAACATTTCATCAAAAAAATTGGGAAATATCTTCATGTTTTTTCAGCAAAATTGATACTGCTATTTTTAAGATATATGATGTAAATAGACATTTCACTTCTTTGGTAATCCATAGTGAAATTTGACGAAGACATAAAGACCCCTTTGGTCAACCGAATGAGGGTTAAATTTTTTAACAAAAATATTGCCAACATCCTCCTCCGTAACGTTGCTAAACACACTATATACCTAAAATGCAAGGATTCCATAATATCTTAACAAGAATATTTCGAAAAAAAAACTAAATATGGGCGGAACTTGCCCCGCCTACTTTGCTTACTTTCCGATGTAAACTTTAAAAACGCCGATACACGTGTATCATATTTTTAGCTCTACTGTCATAATATACCCGGTTTTTCTCATCATTTTGACAAAAAAAATTGAATTTTGTTGCACAGTGTTATGTGCACGATAACTCCCAAAAGCTGCAAAAACCCGCTATGGCACCATGTGTAGTGGAAGAAGCGCACGATAACTCTCGAACGGATAAACCAATTTCGTTCAAAATTTGGCAGCTGCAATATTTTGCGCAAACTTAAATCAAGTTCGCGTAAACGTCCTATATACTTAAGTTTTTCAAATTCAATTAAGTTAGTTTATTGTCCAACTTTTAGGGAAAATATTTGCATTGTTTCAAAGCCAAAGCTGCCTGAAGGAGCGTTCCAATGCTTTTGCGATATACTATAGAGTTATTAATTATTGTCTTAGCTACAATTTTTGGATCTAAAATCTCAATGGTTGGGCTGTTATATGCCAAAATATCCAAAAAACGTGGATAAAAAAACTTCAAGTCAAAATCGGGAGGCTCGATTTTCACCTTTTTTGCTCAGTACAATCCTAGGAATCAGAAACGCGAAGGGCACCTTGTGATCTTCAAATCGCCCCATCCTAATTAAATTAAAATGAAAATATGAAAGCTCAGATATCAACAATTTTCAGAAAGCGCAGCTTTCCTGACGAAAATCACTATTCTTGTAATAAAAATATATTCCTGTATTTCATTAAATTAAAACTTTAATTTAAAAAAATTCATTTTCATTTTGCCTACCATCTCCTCCGTTTCACAACTGTTCTACGCTGTTTTAATATTAACATACACAATTTAATATTCAATAGTAACTCAACCGAAAAAGGGATGATTGCTTTATTTGCCTTAAGTGGTTACACTAAACCGTTGTCATTTTAGCCTACAGTGAAATAAGCCTTTTATCACATCTTATAAATATTTCACAAATAAATGACTCAACGAAAGATCAGCACAAAACCCCCTTTTGGGACAGACAACGCCACAGAAAGAATAGGCTAGCACAGATATGTAGGCATAGGAATGGGTATGGTATTTTGACGTTGATAGTATTTGGCATCCAGATGACACAATAATGGTGAGTTGGTGATTTTAGTAGAGTGTAAGGGAAGCGAAAAAAAAAACATTAAATGCTGACACAGAAAAAGCTTTCATATTTTAGATGTCAGGCGTCAATACGGGAAACAATCAAAATTGAAATTAAAACTATTTAAATGTATCCTTCTTTAACGTTGAACGTTCCCAACTGGAGCATGAAATCGATTTTGTCGATCAGGATTATCCCATGTATTGCTAAAATAACAGAAAAGGAGTAGTGAATGTAAATGAACCTTGAACGAATCCGATACCGCCAATTCGAAAAGCAACCGTAATCCTACATTCCTTTTTATAAAAAAAAAAAAAACAAAAACATAAAATGTAGTTGATGACAATAGAAATTTTCGAAAATCGTATCTTCAGAATCGCCATAAATAAACTATATTGTTGAAATCACAAGCGTATGTGATATTTTTGATACATTCTGGGTCCGTATCTCGAGAAAAAAAGTGTTAATTTCAACCCGACCGAGCTTTTTCATACCCATGAGTGCACCCCGATTCATATTAGCTCAATGATATGGGACCTACAGTTTATAGCCGAGTCCCATCGGCGTGTTCGGTCAGAAAACTTCACAATACTTGAAATCGCGAGGGACCTCTATACGTTGGCGTATGTCCACAATTTTTGGTGCAGACATTTTTGGATCACTGGAAACACTAATTGTCAAATTATGGATACTATCTTTATAATACTGGAATACCAAAACTTTGAACCTACATATGTTCACAATTAGCGATGGAGAAGTCTACTGGCCACTGCGAACCCATATTCAGCCAATGAATAAAGTGGAAAAAACTTCAAAATACCTGAAATCGGGTGGTACCGTTGTATAGGGCCCAGGGAGAAGTGCTTTGACAAGTAGGAAAAAACACAAACATTCCAGCTAATTCGCTCTGAAAGTCGTCAAAATGTCAATAATCGGTTGGTACCCAGATATGGGAGCTATTCCAAAACGTGGACCTATGTCCACAATATTTTTTGACTGAGAAGTGTGTGGTTAAGACAGGCACTCTTAATGTCGAATTACTTCTAATTTGGTCTGCAAATTTAGATAAAATCCTCAAATACCCATACCGAAAAATTGACCTATGTTGACAATTTTTGATGGAGAAGCTTCGTTACTGCCCGGAACCTTAAATGTCAAATTACAGGTAGTTAAGTCAAAATATTCAGCTAAAACTCTCAAAATACCTAAAATCGGGAAATGCCGCCTTGCGATCACTTAGAATTTTAAAGGTCAAATTACAGGTAGTTCGGTTAAAAAATGCAGTTCAATTTATCAAAATACCGAAAATCGGGAGGTACCGCTATATGCGGCCCACGCCGAAACGTGAACCTATGTTGACAATTTTTGTTCAATAATTTTTGTGACAACTGGAAACCTCAAATGTCAAATTTCAGTTATTACAAAAATATGTTCAAAATACGTTAAATCGGGAGGTCTATACCAAAACATGGAGCTATGTATGTTGACAATGCCGAATTACTGGTAGTTCTGTGAAAAAATGCAGCTACATTCCTCAAAATTCCAAAAATCGGGAGTTACCGTTATAGCGGGGCTGGGATTCTCAAATGCAAAATTACAGGTAGTTCGGCCAAAAATTTATTTATTTTTTTTTTTTATACCCTCAGCATTTATGCTAACGAGGGTATATGCACTTTCATACGGGAAAATGTGCCTCATCGAAATAATGGTTTTAGACCCCAAGTATGTTTGGACGAAATGTGTTTCAGACAATTTGGAGTTGATTTAGCCATGTCCGTCCGTCTGTCTGTCTGCCTGTCTGGCTGGCTGGAGCGCACGATAACTCTCGAACGGATCAACCGATTCGGCCCTAAATTTGGCGTTCGTAATATTTTGTCCAAACTTAGTTTAAGTTCGAAGATGGGTTATATCAGTCCACTCCTTCCGGTACCTCACCCACAAAAGTTCAAAAATGTTCGGAAAATTTGTGCGCACGATAACTCTTGAAGGAAGTATCCGATTTGGTCCATACTTTGCACATCGTGAAATTTCTACCAGACTTAGATAAGGTTCCAATATGGACTCAATCGGTCCACTCCTTCGGGTACCTCCCACACAAAATTTCGGAAAAGTTCAGTTTAGGACCTGCTCTCGGATCGCTTTGATTTTTGTTGTTGCAAGTTGTATTCACTGCCCCCCATATGATGGTACAAGTTTCATCAAGGGCAAGTCCATACTTCCTGAGCAAATAGCCTGAAAGGTGCAAAAAAACCCTATCACACCGTGTGTAGTGGTTGGAGCGTAATATAACCCTCGAAGGGATCTGCCGATTCGATCCAAAATGTGGCCTTCGTAATATTTTGTGCAAACTTAGTTTAAGTTCGAAGATAAGCCATATCGGTCCACTCCTTCAGGCACCTCCCCCACAAAAGTTCAAAAATGTTCGGAACATTTGTTCGCACGATAACTCTTGATGGGAGCGACCGATTTGGTCCATACTTTACACATCCTTAAATATCTACCAGATATAGATCAGGTTCTAATATGGAATATATTTGTCCACTCCTTCGGGTACCTCCCACACATAATTTTGGATAAGTTCACTTTAAGACCAGTTCTCGAATCACTCTGATTTTTGTTGAAGCAACTTGCATTCACTGCCTCAATTACGACAGTAAAAGTTTTTTTCAGAGGCAAGTCTATACTTCTAAACCTCTATGGCATAATAGGTAGTGGTTGGAGAGCTCGAATACAGCGTTCGTCTACACTGTGGATATCGTAATATTTCTTCAAATATTAGATGGAATTCAAAGATGGTGCTTATAGGTCCACTCCTTCCGGTCCTATATCTATCGGTGTCCCCGCAAATTTTTGAGCTTAATCCTAACCATATTTTTGTCGGATCATACGCCAAAAAAATTTTAAAACCCCCCTAAATACTTAAGTTTTTTTTTTGGCAAAAAACCTATTTCAATCCACACAGGCTGAGGGTATATCTCTGTCGGCAAAGCCGACTGATACTTTTTTACTTGTTTTATTTATTAATCAACTTTACAATAATTCTAAGCCATCGGCCCAATTAAAATGAATTACATTATATTGCATATATGTATGTTATCACTACTCTGTGTGCATATGAAACTGCATATATATGAAATAATCCTATAGTTACGAAAATACTCGTACTTATAGCCATAAGGCAAAAAAAAATTCATACAAATATTTAGCAG
This sequence comes from Musca autumnalis, assembly GCF_047663935.1. Taxonomy (NCBI): domain Eukaryota; kingdom Metazoa; phylum Arthropoda; class Insecta; order Diptera; family Muscidae; genus Musca; species Musca autumnalis. The sequence goes on from NW_027412047.1 coordinate 11,132, forward strand.
AATAAAACATAACAAACTATATAAAATAATATGCTATAATCATATAAAGATTAACTGACACTTAAAAATGATGTTTAAAACAAAAAGAAAACATTCCAATCTGACGTTCATCAAACGAGGGAAAATCTAATCACTCTAAGTGATGCATAAGATGTCTTGAGAAAGTTGCCGGTGATATATTGAATACCTTTAAATTGTTTGGCAAAACATTATAAAGACGTGCTACTCTTACTTGGAATAATCTATCCTTAGATAAGCAGCACTAGAGATATTCAATTGATTTCTTCTAGTAAAGGAGGAGAAATTGAACATAGACATTAAAAATTTAGGACATTGGTTGCGATTCATCTTATAAAAAAAAACAAAAGTAATCGAAGTCGGATATAACTGGGGAAAGAGACTCCTAGAAATTTAACGACATAAGACGTGATGTGAACACGTCTGTTCACACCGTAAACATAGCGAACTACTCTATTATAGCTAAAATCCTAATTATTCCACAAACATTCCAGACCGGACAAGGGAGACTTCTCTCATATCAATGTGTGCACCCCGATTCATAGTAGCACAATGATGTGAGGCATACTGTTTATCGCCGAGTCCGAACTGCGTGTCTTAAGACACCAGTGGACAGATATCGGCCATCTTCGAACTTATACTAAGTTTGGAATAAAATATTACCATACCCAAAATTTGGTTCGAATCGGTTAATCCGTTCGAGAGTTATCGTGCACACGAGCCAGCCAGACAGGCGAACGGACATGGCTAAATCGACTCCAAATTGTCTGAAACGAATTTCTTCCAAACATACTTGGGGTCTAAAACCGTTATTTCGATGAAGCACATTTTTGGTCGTATCAAGGATATACAGTATAGTCGCGAACCAGACACTAGAATTGTATACATTGTAGACTCTGTAATTCGGACATCACATATTTTTCTGACCTCGATAATCCGCACATTAACAATATGTTCCTATTTTGGACATTATATTCTTATTTATTTTATTGACGTTTTCATTCTTAGCAATACCAATTGGTGTATATTTAAGAAAATTAAGTTTTTCAGAGTTTTAGCCATAGTTGACTCAGTTATACAGCAAGGAAGATGTCGTCATGGAATTATCAGAATCTGTCGAATAAAGCAACAGGATTTGAAACCTGTTTCCGTAATCTGTTGTTTAAGATGTGCGGCTGTTTGGGCCACAGCATCCGATACTAGTGTTGGGGCTGCCAACAATGCCTCTTGACCGGGCAGCCTTTTCAATTTAACTATCGACAGACGAATACTTGATTTAAAAACGGAAGTAGTGAGCTGCTTGAAAAATTCAAGAAATGAGTCACTTCTGTCCACTCCCAAGTGAGCGGCGATTAGAGGCTTTCCGTAACGAAGTGCACATCTTAGCAAATCACCATTCCCCAAATGAGTCACCTCTGTCCACTCCCACACATTTGAGAAAATCCCCATTCCCCAAACCTACCGCCCTATGTTCAACATGAACTTTGTTTGTTAATGATATGTTCATTAGGGTTATAACTTTTTCTGCAATTTTTGCAAATATCAAAAATACCACCGCATAGCCGTGTAGAGCATGAAAAACTATGTACTATGAAATACAGTGTGTCATTTTTTCTGTATCGCGCCATATGCATTGAAGTTTAGTAACGCATTATTTAATTTTATTTGTTATAATGACATATACGCTTTTCGTAAAGACCTATTAGTAGTTTTAATCTAATTTAAAATCAAAATCGGACCATTCTGGACCAATTTGTTATAAAATCGCCACAATTCACAGCATTTTATGCACCTTTGACAGTATTGCAATTTTTTTGTTTTTCTTTATAAACTCGCGAATTTTATGTTTGTATTTATTGTACCTATCCACTGTGGTCGAACTTGTATGAGAAAAACGGCCAAAAAGACTTCCTGAGCAGATATCAACACGAAAATTTCAGTAAAGGCTAGTTTAGCAACACAAATAAAAAGAAGCAACAAAATTCAACATAGGTCCAACTTTAGTTATAGCCCCCATAGAACGGTGCCCCTGAAGGTTTTATATAAGTTATTTATTCGAAATGGCCGAAACGTCACTTAATCTTTCCTGGATGTAGGTTACCACCAGAAAATTGTCGATTACTGTAGGTCCCCCCTTTGATGTTGTGCTCATAAATCGATACCGCACAATATTCGGTACCTTTAGGGTTCTAGCCGTAGTAATCAATCGAAATGGCTGAATTTTCCAAATTTTACATTGAGGATCACATTTTGACGTATCGTTCATATAACTAAACCGCACAATGTCTCTTCTATATAGGTATTTAAAAATCTGAAATGTATCGCATGCACATTTGAAAAAATGACAAAAACACCCTGAAAGGTGCCCTTAGTATTTTGGGTACCATTTCCAAAGACGCAGCTGATAGTGTGAAAATATAATCTTTATCTTTTAAAAAAAATATTCGTTGGGGTGAAAGAGGGGGAACGTAACTAAAACTTTACATGAAATTTAATTATACTGAAGAAATGACATTACAAAATTCCTTCAACCAACACGCGTATTCAATAATGAATCCCAAAAATTAACAAACACAAAACCGCATAAAAATTAAGTTAATACATTGTTTTTCAATATTCGAATTAAATTTGGTCAATATAGAGTTCATTTAGTTTGATATTAATATTTTACTTTCACCTAACTTTTGCACTAAATTAACCTTGAAATCCAACCTGTTACAGTAAGAAGTAACCCATAACAAATTTATTTTAGAGAAATTTAACATGTTAGGAATAGATATGCACATTTGATACCAAAAATTGGACTTTCACTTCTTTAATTTTGGCCAATGGCAGCGACCACTGTGCTATCGAACAAAAGAATATGGGTCATTTGCAATGAATTCGCGAAAGTTAGAAACCGTTTTTAATGACTTTGCAATGTGAAAATCTTATTTGTTTTCTATAAATATTTAACAGCCTGTTCATGTATGTCGACCGAAAGGTTTTTTGCGCAGCGGAAAAAAATTATTTTTCTGTTCGAAACGAAAATCTATGCGACCGACAAGCCATACGAAATAACACGTAAACGCACACTTTTCCATTAAATTTGGGTTTATGTATTTCGGAAGGACTGTCTCTTATAGAAAGAGAATGTCAAAATCACTCAGTTACTTTGTAGCTGCCGAGTAGAATGTAAACTCGCGAATAACACCGAAAATCTTAAAACTAATTTATGCAACACTTGGAACAAAATAAAAATTTTATAGGCACGTTTTAATGGCGGTTTCATTCATTATTTTGAAGAAATCAATAAAATTAATTAATTCAAAATACCGACACAATTTATTTTTCAAACAAAACAATCACACATATTCCAATTTTTGTATGTATATGTGGATTTTGTTTCCATTTCTCATTTGGCTCTCATTTATGGAACATAGTTGTACAAATGTACATTCAAATTAGTAGTATTTCGCATAGGATACGTAACGGCAGTCGCACGATAGTTTGCGAAATACATGAACGCATTTTTAGACGGAAGTGAGTGACTGATTTCCTTTCGTACAAGTTTCCGTGCGACATACATGAACAGGCGGTAAATTTTTAAATAGAAAAAAAAAATGAAAATTCCTTTAGTAATCGCAGCCGGTGCGGAAACTTTTTTACCGAATCGACTTAAAAACGAGTTTTCGTTATCAGCACAATTTTCCCCATATGGTACTGGGGTGGTATCTTCTGGTTATAACCCTAATGTTCAAATAAAAGCCTACGTGTGCCTACGTGTGCCTTTCCTCTGAAGGAATTAGTTCATTAGTCCTTCGATTTGTGGAAAACATCCTTCAGGAACGTGAGTATTCCAAACATATTTTACCTAAAAATGTTTAAAACATTTAAAACGTTTAGTTTAGTTGTTATTGGGATTTAAAGCTGAATGAGCAAGCGAGTAGAGACCTTGTAGAAAAATTATTGCCACTAAATTATTGAAGAATTCCTTCTATTTGCTTTTCTTGACGTTCAAATTTACCGGTAGCTACGGATTGTTCTTGTAATTATGTAACCAAAACGATTTAAATTGCAGTTGGCTTTATTCGTTCTTCTGAAAATCACATTTTACACATTTTAGATAAAAGTGTATATCTTTTTGGTTTCGAGGACGAGATGATGTCATTCACAGAAATGGTTGAAATATGTTCACCATAATGAGAGAAGTGTACTCGAATTCTGAAGTACTATAGCGAGTCGTAAGGGGCTTATGTCCCATGGACATGGAAAATAAATATATGCTCATTGGCCACGAAGTTTATATCCTTCACAAAAACTATAAATAAATACTCGTAAACATCTATTGTAAAAAGTTTTAGGCAACAAAAATACTCCTAATGTCACCTAAATTACGCTTAAGGATATAATTTGGTAGCCAAGAAAGCTGCTCGCAGTCTCAAAATGATCACAACCCGTCACATTTGCTTAATATGAATTCGTTTACCTTATGTGTCAATTTATTATATAGTAAACGTCCCTTAATACTGATTTAAACTTACAAAATTATATATTTTTGTTACCACCCGGCAATCCGGACAATTCGAAAATCCGGACACGGCCGAAACATGTGATGTCCGGATTATCGAGATTATTAATTAATATTGCATTAAATATTAAAGGCTGCGGTTATAACAAAATTTTTATCCGATTTTTGTAGCTGCTCTGATCAGCGCTAAATTTTAAGTAAGGTTTGGGCTTACGACGGGAAAGGAGCTTGCAATTTAATATGGTGATGATGAGGACATTGATCCGTTGATTTTTTGGCTTAAATGTCGTTTAGGGGCACCTCTCGGATCGGGCTGAAGTACGAAATTTCTGAAATGTCAAGACCCATATCTCGGGAAGTATGGACTTCCCCCCGGAAAATTATATATCGTTGTATTCAGGATACCAAGGGCTACCTATGGTAAAATTTCGGACCGATCCGAGAGTTGCCCCTAAACGACACTTGTTCCCTTTTTCGAAGCTTTACTTTCTCGAAGCTTTACTTTCTCAACCTCGTATCTTAATAAAATATTTTTTTCAAGAGAGATATTTAATGGGCAAAAGTTTAAATGCAATTATTTGTAAATTGAGCACATACAATTCCCTAACAATTGCATTTAGACTTTTACCCAACACCAGATGTATCAAAAATTATCGTTTTTTATCTCTCTATTTTTAAGATACGAGGTTGATAAATCGGTATGTGGGGTCTAACATCATTATAGTTCAGATTAAAGTAACTAAATTGATGATACGACGATGATTTCTTGTACGATTTTTTAAATACCCATTTTATAAGTTTTTAGAATTCTTATACAACCAAAGGGCAATCCCATTGTGTAGAAGATTACTTGCCACAGACTTGAGATTCCTATCAATAGTTCCAAAACGAAATGTTACAATGATTTTTATGCTAACACATCATTATCTAATATCCCTGACTCTTGAAAATTGTATAAACCAACAACATTGTTCACAAACCATAAATTTATAATAAATTTCTCAAACAGCTTAAAGGCTTTGCTGAAATAGAAATCAAACGAACCAAACAGAAAAAAAATATTATAATAATATTTTAAGACTTTCATCCGAAGGAAGTAGCCGCATACATTCACATTGGCATTTGCGACATAAGAAAAACTTTACCATTTCCATGCAATATTAAACATGGACAACATGCTAAAGATATACACACATACATATATCAAAAATGTCAGCTATACCAATGACTATTTTGCAAACAGTAAATCCATTGTGGTATGAGTGTGGGTGTGGGGTATGGATTATGATTTCAAAGTTAAACGTCCCATATTTTGTGTGTTTTTTATTTATTATTCTTATTCTTTTGTGTTCCTTTTCCTGTTATGACTCGTAACACTAGAAAAGATAAAACATATATTTTTTTATTTCTTCCCTGTAATGTTGTCTTCGTGTCTTTTAAATGTATGTTCGAGGGTGTGACCCCCAAAAGTGGAAAAGAATGGAAAAAACAACAACAACAAAACACTTCCAAAGTCAGTGTCACAGACAGCAACCATAAATCTTACAAAACTAAGAAATCTTTATATTTTTTTTGTAAATATTTTTGTCTTGGCGAGTGTGTTCGAGTTTGCTTTCTGCTAACTTTTCAGATAAGCATTTAGAGATTTTTGTTGTATTTCACAAAGCAAAAGGCAAACATTTCGACCATTTCAACAAAATAAGTTAAGGGAGTGGAGAATTCGTAAACCAGCCAACCAGCAAGACATTTGTCAAAACATATTTTATGCTGTCTGTGGTCTGATAATAATACTGGAGGGATTGTACATTGTTTGTTTGGAGGCCAACTGAAAAACAAAAGTTTTTTTATAATGTGCAAAGAAAATTCAAAATTATGAGTTAGGTTAGGGTAGATTTAAAGATTGCTTCTTTCATAAATAGTAAAATTACTGATGTTCATACGTAATTTTTCTGATCGTGTCTTTAGAAAAAATATCAGTTTGGGCGTCTCTTTGCATGAAATAAAAATTATGTTTCGTTTGATATTGTTACGTACGTTATCCAATGAAATGCCACACAGACATTAAGTGCTTAACTTTCATATTATCACAACCCTCGTTGTGGAAGAAATTTATTCGGATTCTTCTTCCCTCCTCTCTATTTTTCTAAAGATACCTATATTATTTTCATAAAGAGCTTCATTACATTGTAAATTACCCGTCGATTGATGTTGTCGTCGTAATTTTCAGAATGTTACTTTTTGTGTTGTTTTTCTTCATCAGCAACAAATGACAACTTTTCACATTTGTTTTTCGTACACTCTCTTAGCTTTCACTTGTGTCACCAAAACTTTCCTTGACAAAGTTTTTCTGTTTTATCTTCTTGAAGATAACAAATAAATGCGGAAAAATATATTTTGTTGCTGATGAGAAAACGGTTACAGTTGTTAGTTTGGAGACAACCTTATAAATATGTATATCCGACATACTCCAAATGTTTTAAAATATTGTAAAGGTAACAGGATTTAAGCGGAAAAGAAATAAGGAATGTAAACATTTTGAGGGATATTAAGTTCTGAATGAGGAAATGATGAACTGTGGAAATAATGACACATTTTTGACATCCTCAGATAACGAGGCTAACGAGGGTAAAGAATGTGCCTTATCGAAATAATGACTTTGGACCCAATACGTGTTTGTACTACATTCATTTGTAAAAATTTGCGGCAGATTCAGCCCTTTCCGCCCGTCCGTCTGGTGCGCAGGATAACTCTCGAAGATTTGCGCCTAGTAAAAGATCAAGTTCGTAGATGAACCTCCACCATAAAATTCCATTTCTGTCCACAACTTTAAGTGGGTACCTAAAAATGTCAGATAATGTACCTAAAATGTCTTCATGCGGGCGGCACTGTTATATAGTGCCTATTTTTGGAGGAGAACAAAACATGGACCTTTGTTGACAGTTGTGGATGGGGAAATTTTGTGACCACAGGGAATCTCAAATGTCAAATTACTGGTAGTTTGGTTGAAAAATGTAGGACAAATTTTAGTTAATTCTGTTAAAAATTGTAGCTAGAGTCCTCAAAATACGGAAATTCGTTATTTGGGGGCTATACTAAAACAAGGACCTACATATGTTGACAATTTTTAGTGGAGAAGTTTTGCGAGCACTGGGAACATTAAATGTCAAATACTGAAAATCGGTACGTAACGTTATATGGTTATACCAAACTTAGACCTAAGATGAATATTTTTAGTGGATTGTGATCAACAGGAAATTCAAAGGATAAATAACAGCTAGTTCGGTTAAAATTTGTGGCTATACGAAAATATGGACCTAAATTAACAATTCTTGTTGTAGAATTATTGTTAGCTTTGAAATTTAAACGACAGACAGTTCGGCCAACAAATGAAGCTAAAATCCTCAAAATGCTAAAATCGGGAGGTTTGTATGGGTGCTATACCAAAACATGGACCTACGTTGACAATTTTTGGTGTAGAAGTTTTGCGACCACTGGGAACCTCAAATATCGAATGACCGCAATTAAGGTAAAAATGTTGATACAATTCTCAAAATACCGAACATAGGGAGTTATCGTTTTATGGGGGCTATACCGAAACATGGACCTATTTTGAAAATGTTTTTCCGTGATAATTGGGGCTATACCGATACATGTACCTATGTCGTCAATTTTTGGTTAAGAAGTTTCGTGACTGCATGGAACATTAACGGGGAGTTCAGTCAAAAAATGTAGGTAAACCTTTAAAATATCGAAAATCGGGAGGTACCGTTATGTGGGGGTTACATCAAAACATGGAACTATGTGGAATTTTTTTTGAAAAGTAGTTTAGTGTCTGCATTGAACCTCAAAAGTGATGTTACGGGTAGTTCAGTTAAAAAATTTACCTAAAACCATTAAAATACCGCAAATCGGGAGGTACCGTTATACCGGGACATACCTAAACATGGACCTATGTTGACAATTTGTGGAGAAGTTTCGTGAATTTAGGGAACCTCAAAGTCTAATTACGGGAAGGTCAGTCAAAAATGTAGCCAAAACCCTCAAAATGCCGAATATCGGTTGACACCGTTATATGGGGGCTATAACAAAACATGTTTTATTTGTTTATTATTTTTGGATGGAGAAGTTTCGTGGCTGCAGGGAACCTCAAATGTCAAATTACGGTTAGTTCTGACAAAAAAATTAGCTTAAATCCTAAAAATACCGAAAATCATGGATCTATCTTGATATTTTTGGTGAAGAGGTGTGGTGACCACTATGAACTTCAAATGCAAATTACAGCTAGTTTGGTTAAAAATTTTAGCTAAAAATCCTCAATTTACTGAAAATCGGGAGGTACCGTCATATGGGGACTATATTCAAAAATGTACCTATGTTGATCACTGAGTACTTTAAATGTCAAATTACAGCTAGTTCGGTTAAAAATTGTAGGTAAAATTCTCAAAATAACGAAAATAGGGAGGTATCGTTATATCGGGACTATACCCAAACATGGACCTATGTCCGTAATTTTTTGAGTATACGTTTTGTGGTCACTAGGAATCCTAAATGTCAAATTATAGCTAACTCGGTTTAAAAATGTGACTAAAAACGATAAAATACCTGAAATCGGGCGGTACCGTTATATGGGCGCTATTCCGAAACATGGATAGATCGATTATACGAGAATGTATCAAGAATATATATACTTCATGGGGTCGCAAATGAGTATTTTAATGCGTTACAAACGGAAAAACAAACTTAATATACCCTGTTTTTGAGGCAAAAATTAATAACGACAGAATTAAAGGATTTTTTAATGTTTTAAATTATTTATGTGTAAAAGTTTTCTACAGATAAATTCGGATATAACGAACAACGGTTATAAGCAACTACGTTTATAACGAACAAAGCTATTTCTTCCAATAACGTTTTCATTAGTTTTCTTATACACAACAAACTATTGAAAACGACCACGGCAGTAAGCAATTAAAATGTTGTCCCCCCGAGTAGATTTTCAAACGAATTGTTATTACAGTTTTGTATGTTTTTTGAACATACGTTAATAAAGACTAATTTAGTACTCCTTTAAACCGTATCAATGATTAATATGTAAAAGAGAGATAAAATAAAGCTTACTACTGCCGCACCGTTTATAGAAAACCACGGATATAACAGTGAAATTGTAAACAACAATATTTTTTTTTTTTTATTTATTACCTCAAACTTCCACAATTTTAAGAGTTTTTATTGAGAATTTACCTAACAAGTAAGAAACGGGCAAAATCGGGTTTCGAAACCTAGTAATACCAATGCAGAAGACATTCAGTAAAGTGTTCTAGGTGGCAAAAACACGACCAATTTAATAAAAGTCTATATGAAGTGACCCTGTAGGAAGTGTGGGGCCATGTGTTGACATGTCGCCACTTTGTCTACTAATATGGTGACAAAGTCAACACTTTGTCACCAGGTTGTCAACTATTGATACCTTTACCTTAATAAGAAGAAGCATTGTGTATATTGACAGATGATAGCCCAACGAAGCATCTTTTTTTAATTTTCTTAATCGTTTGGCGTAAAATAATTCTTGCGGTTGGTGAAAAAAGTGTTTTTTGTAAAAATCAATAAAATATCGTGAAAACTTAAAGCATATAATTCCAATAACAAGTATGAGCAAAAGAAAATATAAAAGACATGTGAAAAATAAACAATTCTATAGGAAAGTACGAATTCTGAGGCGACTAACAACATTTGTGGTGAAATTTCGACAATTAGACATTATGTGGAACCTTTAGAGAAGATTGGGGAGCCTGATGTATATATTGTCCCATCTCGCTGGAAATGCTGAATGCAACTAAACATAATAATGAATTACAATGTTGAAGAATTATTTGGCAAAAATCGATTGTGAGATTTTTCCAATGTTATACAGCTGTAATAGGCAAGCAAATTTAAGGACATATTTTTTATTTATGTTTATTTATACATGTTTATTCTTTTCAATTCCTAGACGTTATATCAACATTCAGCGAATCGCCTGATAAAACGTTAAGTGCAACAGAAGAAGAACTATTTTAAGCAGACAAGTCATTGGTGCGACTTGGCCAAGAAAATAAAACGAAAACGTTTTTTATTATTTATATGTTAAAATGTTTAAGCAGCCTTAAAAACGTTGTCTTTATTTACTAATTTTTACTTATGTGGAATCTTTGGCTTAGCCATTTAAAAAGATAAAAATACTGTAATACGCAATTTGTACATTTTTAGTATTTTCAATATTAGTTTTATTCTTTAATGAAATATAGTATTTGAACAAATGTGTAGCTTCATCTTCTTATTAAAAGTACTATATAGCTGTTTTATCTATGAAAATTTCCAAATAAGCTAAAAAATTTAGTATTGAATATCTGGTACTATTGACTCACTACCTCTAATGTCTATACTGACTCACTACCTCCATTGTCTATACTGACTCACTACCTCCAATGTCTATACTGACTTACTACCTCCAATGTCTATACTGACTTACTACCTCCAATGTCTATACTGACTCACTACCTCCAATGTCAACACATGGTTCCTCAGGAACTACTGACTTACTATTGACATACTAGTTCCATTGTCAGTACTGACTTTCGAATGACACGTTCATACAAAATGTCTATAGGAAATAACATTAGTTGTCTATAGTTTGTCAGTAGTACTGTTGACAATGTCAGTAGTAAGTCAGTATAGATTCACTACTGACATTTCCTACAGGGGAGTTTAAGAAAAATAAAATATTTATTTCTGATTTTTTTGCTATTTTTGGTCGCTACACAAAAAGTTGAAGATATATTATATATAAATAAATATATAAATAAATTCCACTAGCAATGGATAATCTATTTCATTTTACATATATTTGTATTTCGTTTATTTTTCCACGGTTTTAAACACATTGAAATAGGCCTTATAATTGATTTTTTTTTTTGTTTTTCTTCGAAATTCGCACTTCGACTTTAATTTAAACCGCGATAATGGCGCTATTTTGAGAAATATCATTCATATTAATAAATGTTGATATGTTCTTTTTTCAATGCCTACTAAAAAAATATTATTATTACAGGTTGTAAAATCGACTTTTTGCCTCAAAACTGGGCAAATTACCTATGGTGCTATGGTGCAGGGTATAAAAACACTTATATTTTGATGAAAAATAGTACAAAAAAATGAATTCCTCCGCAATTACTAGACCTAATTTGACCGTTTGTTATCCAGCGGAAAGCTGATTGTGTAATCAGTTGAACATAAAACAAGTAGGAAAAGCGTTAAGTTCGGTCGGACCGAACTTTTTATACCCTCCACCACAAGTTTCAGTCATTTCGGTGGATTAATGTGGCCACAACCTTCAAAGTACCGAAAATCGGAAGGTACTGTTCTATGGGGGCTATATGATGGCGTGGACCTATACCTACGAATTTCTGGGGGGAAAGTTTTATAAACCAAACAAAGACTAAATACCAAATTTCAGCCATCTCGGTGTGATAATGAGGCCAAAACCTTCAAAATACCGAAAATCGTCAGATATCGTCCTATGGGGGCTATATCAAAACGTGGACCTATATAAACATTTTATGGTAGAAATGTTTCTTAGCCTCTGGTAATGCAAAATACAAAGTTACAACCGATTCTGTTGTCAAATGGGACTAATACATTCAAAATATATTAAAATGACGCGTACTTTATATGGAGCGTTATATGGGGGTAATACAAAAACGTGTACCTATATAAACCAACTTTGGGAAGAATGTTTTTTTGCCTCTGGAGACACAAAATACCAAATTACAACCAATTCGGTGGTAAAATGGGACAAATATCTTAAAAATTCCTTAAAACGACGACGAGTCACGCGTCATTTTGTATGGGGGCTATACGAAAGCGTGGACCTACATAGCCTGCTTTCAATACCAATACGTACATATAATAGATTTTCCCAAAATTTCATCCACCTACGTCAATCCGTTCGGACGCTAGAGTGATTTCCACAGACGGACATGGCAATATCGATGTAGAATTGCACGCTGATCAAGAATATATATAGTTTGTGGGGTCTACAATGATTATTTGGAGTAGTTACAAACGTAGTGACAAACTTAATATACCCCCATCTTATGGTGGAGGGAATAACAAAAAAAAAATACAAAAAATTATAAAAATTAAAAAAATTAATTTAGAATCCGTTTAGGCCGAAACTTTGCACAAAGATCCAATATGCACATTTGGCCGGTTTTTTTTTTTTTTTTGTATTTTGGGCCCTATATAGCTATATCGAAATCCGATCCGATTTCCACTAATTTTTTTTAGAATTTAGGAACAATGAACTGTTTTTTATCGAGTGTACCATAATTGTGGCCTTTTGATTTTTATTCACCGGAAAGGTTATTATCCGTTTATCTTTATCCGTTCAAAAGTTACAGAATTTTGACCAGGAAAAATGATACTGAACCATTGTGCGGCACCAACTAAAATGTGTGCACGACAATTTAGTATCTGTTTGGGCCGAAACTTTGCATAATGATCCAATATGCATAATTGACCGATTTTGGCTATTTCGGTGTTTAAAAATCCGATCCAGGTTTTACAAATTTTTGTAGGATTCGTTTTTTAGCCAGAGCAATGAACTGATAAAGTTTTTTTGTTTTTAAACATAAACAAATATCGCTCGGTTGGCATTGGTTAACGTTATTCGATTACCATAAAAAAATTTATATAAGGTATTTGGATCAAATGGAAAGGTTTAAGGGGTGGGAGTTCCATTGTTTTCTTTTTTGTTTTTTTTTTTTGGTTGCCCTAAGGTACAGATTTTAGGTATTTTGAAGTTTTTAGATTTTTGTACCAAATTGGATGTAATTTGGCAAAGCTGTTAAAAAATTTCTCCACCAAAAATTGTGGATATTGGTCCACTTTTTAGTATAGGCACCCGTTACATAGATACCCTCCAGCACGACATATATTAAAGTAAAATAATAATTATGTTTGTTTTATGTACAAAGCTACTCAGTCACTTCAAGTCTTTTTCGTAGAAGGAGTGGAATATGTTATCTGAAACTACGTTTCATATCAAAACTTTGATCGTTTTCTGTGTGAAGGTTTTCTATCCACCGAGAATCCTAGATACAATGTAACACCCACATCACTATGAAAATGTACCAGAACCGTACATCATAATTCAAATTGGGCAGTATGGTTATACGGTGTCCCTGAGGAGGTGGTATTTGTTTTCAATTTTATATATATTATATTTGTAATTCATTTTATTTTGCTTTCGGCTGGGTCGATCATGCGAACTTCGATTTGCAGGCAAACACACTACACACTGTACTACTTCTAGATCCATATTTACTATTTGCCGCATGTGTCTTTGGTACTCACTGAGACTCGTAATAACAAATTGCAGCAATTTCCGTTAATATGACAAAAACCTTCGAAATACCTGTACTGGGCCCGCACAGTTATATGGCCATACTAAGTCGTGGACCTTCACCTACAATTCGTTGTAGCAATGTTTTTGTACCTCTGTAAAAGACTTAATACAAATCTTCAGACATTTCGATGGGAAAATGAGCCTAAAATATTCAAAATACCGATGTTCGAGCGTGAACCGATGTAACTCATTTTCTATACCAAACATCGCAGTAGCAATATAACTTTCTGGTGTATCTTAATTTCAACAGACAGATAGACGGTCGTTATATAGTATTAGAATTGTCGGCTGTTAACGAATATATATCACTATGCAACACTGAAAATGCAAACAAATTTTAGTATGCATTTTTTGAAAGTACATATTAAGACTACAAAAACCCGAGTAGGGTTTTGTCCTGTCAGATCCAGTTCGGATTTTATGGCCTCATCTAAACCGGGCTAAATCTACACTTTTTGCATTTATCAGGCCTTTATCTCAGAAACTAATAGGAATTTGGCATTGCTGTCTTTAGCAATATTGTAGCACTAAACTAGTAGAACTTATCTTTTGAAAAAATCACATAAGATAAGCTCCATCTAGGGCATCAAAATCTATAAAATATAAAAAAATGTACATAATTGCTGAAATTCTGGTCAGTATCGGCTAAACTATTGGGACTTGAACCAAGTAACCTTTGGCAAAAATCTTCCAAATAAAGTTCTCAACAATTCTTTAGAACATACCGAAACTCTAAAATGCTTACTTCATGTTGTGTCAGCGGTATTTTGCATCTTATCTTTTACAACACGTATTTCAAACACAGTTCACACCAACAGTTTATTCTCGCATTTCGGATTTCACTACATTATTGACATTTTTATTAAATCGTTCGCTGAAAAATGTACTGAAAACAACGACATAGAGGCATTTTACAAGAATGACATGTTCTGATGAGTTGTGTATTACATTCCAGGGAATATTTTTCCAAAAGAAAATATTCAGAAAAAATTAAGGATTTTGGAGATACGGTGCGAAATATATAAAAATTGTGGCATTTTTGCATATATTTTGAAATTTGAGGCAATAAATGTAGTTTTTCGAGTTCATTATTTCCCCAAATATGTTATTCTTGTCCTTATCTACAAATTTGCTTCAGAGATCATAAGAAGATTCGCATTGGTTTCAGAGATAAAGCCCCGAATTTCTTTAAAAACTCAATATTTAGCCATATTTAGATGGGGCCATAAAATGCGAGCTGGATCTGAGACAACAAAACCCAACTAGGGTTTCTTGTCGTTTGGGTCTGTACTTTCACTCAGTTCGAATTGTTTGCACAAGATCACCTTAAAAATGTTGCACAGTGTATTCTTTATAGGATCTCTAACGAATATTTCGATGTGTTACAAACGGAATGGCAAAATTAATAAATTAATAATTAATTATGCTAAGATCGACTTAATTAGTTTACTTATTTCATGTGTTGTATACGTAACATAGAGTAATAATTAATAGATAACCGTAATGTATACGTTGCAGTGCACAGTGGCCGCATTCTGCTACAAAAATCGAAAATTCGATGGCAAGAAATTACTGTGTCAAAGTAACACATTTTCGTGAAAATATCAAATTTCAATTTATCTTTTTTTTGTTTTTAAGGGTATTTCGTAAAAGAAACAAAAAACTTAACAACTATAAGGAATAAGTTAAGTCAAAATTGCCCTTTTCCGAAATTTTTTGTGGGAGGCACCCGAATGAGTGGACCAACATAGTCCGTATTTGTACCTGATCTATGTCGCGGAAACTAATATGATGTGCACGGTACTCGCCTTCGAAAGTTGTCGTGCACACCATTTTAGGGAAAACATTCAAACGTTTGTGGGGGAGGGGAGCGATATGGATCATATTCGAACTAATATTAGGTTTGGACAAAATATTACGATAACAAAATGTTGGACCAAATCGGGTCATCTCTTCGAGAGCTATCGCGCGCTCCAACCAGACAGACAGACGGGCATTACTAAATCGTCGCCAAATTGGCTGAAACGGATGTCATCCAAAGCACATTTTAGTGTATATGGGAAATGTTGTTAATTTTTTCATATTCAATTTCCAACAAAATCAAATTTTTCTTTTCGCATTACATGAACGATTTTTGGTACATATATAGGTTAAGACAAAATTCTACAGTCTGCTCTCGAGCCTATTTGGTTGTTGCGGAAAAAAAGATATGGCGGTTTTAATTTTTCTTAAAAAATATTGTAAAAACGCTAATTATTTCAATGAGCATAATTGTCACAAAAAAAATATTACGAAGAGACCTCATCGAACAGATAGTATATTTATAAAATGTTATTCAGTATCCGAGGAATTTACAAAATTAAAAATATGCAAATATTTAAATGTAACCCATTTTTTTCAAATTATATGTTCGTATAGCGGTCATACAATTACATAAAAATTTATTAGAAACATTGTTAGCGTTTTTTTAATTAAGATAGCGTTTGCAATTTTGAGTTTTTTAATAGTCTGACTAATCACATTATTGTTGTGATTGTTAATATATTAAAACAACTAATTTATTAGTGGAGAAAATTTGGTATTGTTCGCCAAAGTTCGCACAAAATTTCCGCATTTCGATGTAGATTTCTGTGAAGTTGTGCAGACGATGTGTGTCATGAAACACATATCAAATAAGAAGAAAATATCAAAACAATTGAGCAACGGCTATAGTCGGGACGAGGCCGACTATGTGATACCCTACACCATCTACACCCCTGCGAATAAGCTTTTCACCCATAAATATTTCTTTTAGGGAGATACTAAAGTTTTCACCTAATTGGCTTTTATACCAAATGACTTAAGGCGAACTGAACCAAAATAATTAATATTTAATTTTATATTTGACTAAAGTCGACATCTACTTGGTACTGATTGAAAGCTTTGCTGGTCTTCTTGATTAGCATTTTATATGTCTGTCATACACTGTGACAACTTAGCGCTGTTGGCAACAAATCTGATATTTTTCCATAAATGCCACAATTTGTACTTCTATCTCTATCTCCTTGGAATATGTCAAACAGAAGCAGAAATATCTGACATGGAAATAAGATTCCATAAATTGAAAATTGGGATATCCCAGCGTCTTTTTCAACATCACAAGCACATTTTAAATCTCAGAATGTCATCATTGTAGAAACGAAAATCAAAGCTGAGATACTCGTCAGCACAATTAAAAACAAGTGAACCAAGGCTATAGTCGGGTCGGGGCCGACTATGTGATACCCTACACCACTACCCCTGTTCATAAGCTTTTGACTAATAAAATTCAAAATATTAAAATTGGGATAGCTTAGCGCCTTTGCTCTGAATGTCTCCATTAACACAGGTCAATTTTTTTGAAACGCATTTAGGTGCATCGGCAGTACCACCCAAATAAAAAATGGAAAAGTGGGATGTATGCCAACCATCAATAGGCTTCTTTCTCTGTTAAACCCCCATCAACCCCCAAAATTTCGTGAGGATCCGATCAAAATTTCGTAGTGTGATTGCACAAAAATGGAAAAAGGGATGCATTACCGACTATAGCGATATATCTGTTGTTTGACCACCTATGACAACCTACTTCACATCGTTGTAAAGGTGATATTTTCTACTTTCCTTGCCAGGTTTTGCTTTCGGTATACCTCCTACAGAAGGGAGATATTAACATTGAAATAAAACGTTGGTCTTTTTTCCAAATATTTTTTTGTCACATTCCGACCCCGGAATAATATTCGACCATTATCAAAAATCAAAAGGTTTTTTCCTCTGTGGGACCCCCAATAACAACCAAAATTTCGTGACGATCCAATTAAAATTGCGACCTGTAGCGTGATTTCCAAAAAAGTGGAAAATGGGATGTATTACCGACTATTGCGATATCTTCGTTATTTGGATACCTACGCCAACCTGCTTTACATCAATGTAATGATGGGATTTTTTACTTTCATTGCCAGACTTTGCTTTTGGAAGGTCCCGAACCAAAGCTGTGATATTCGTCATTATTATTAAAATCGCAAAAATGAAAAGTTATGTTCTATTAGCGGCTTTTGCGATATCTTCCTTGTTTGACAACCTACGACAACCTACAAAACATCGTTGCAAAGGTGATATTTTCTACTTTCATTGGCAGGTTTGCTTTTGATATACCCCTTTTAGAAGCGGAGATATTCGCTTTGAAATAAAACGTTGACTTTTTCTCCAAATAAGTTTTTTGCCCATTCCGACCCCTGAATATTATCCGACCATCGCCAAAATCAATAGGATTATTTCTCTGTAGGATCCTCATTAGCCCCCAAAATTTCGTGGCGATCCGATCAAAATTGCGACCTGTAGTGTGATTACAAAAAAATGAAAAAATGGGATGTATTGCCGACTATTGTGATATCTCCGTTATGTGGCCACCTACGCCAACCTACTTTGCATCACTGTAAAGGTGATATTTTCTACTTTCATTGGCAGGTTTGCTTTTGATATACCCCTTTTAGAAGCTGAGATATTCGCTTAGGAAAAAAACTTTGTCTTTTTCTCCAAATAAGTTTTTTGCCCATTACGACCCCTAAATATTATCCGACCATCACCAAAATCAATAGGCTTCTTCATCTGTGTGACCCCCATTAACCATCAAAATTTTGTGACGATCCGATTGAAATTGCTACCTTTATTGTTACAAAAAAAAAAAAATGAAAAATGGGATGTATTAGCGACTACTGCGATATTTCCGTTATTTGGCCACCTATGCCAACCTACTTTGCATCGTTGTAAAGATGGAATTTTTTACTTTCATAGTCAGACTTTGCTTATTTAAGGTCCACAATAAAATCGCAAAAATGAAAAGTGGGGTTCTATTATCGACTATTGCGATATCTTCGTTTTTTTGACCACCTACGACAATTTAAAAGATGATATTTTCTTCTTTCATTGGTTTTGGTTTTGATATACCCATTATAGAAGCGGAGATATTCTCCTTAAAATAAAACGTTGACTTCTTCTTCAAATAAGTTTTTTTTTTCCAATAACGGACGGACACACATAGCCAGATCGGCTCAGTTCGTCGAGACATTAATTTTGGTATATATAAGTATGAGTCTACTACCATTATTTCGATGCGTTACAAACTTTTTGGCCGAAGCCAACTTATAAAACATTTAAAATCTGATCTGAAAATGTCAGAATCATTAAATATTAGGTGAAGATAAAATTTGGAGAAGTTATACATTAGTGAGATTATCCTTAATTAATTTGCTTCTATTTTTACTTTGACGTAAAGATCGTGAAAATGTGGCTTAATCACAAACAGAGAGAAAACAAGAAAAGAAATGTTGGCTTCAACCCATTTTTAGTTAGTTTTAAACACAAATATAGCAACAGCTTCCGCGCAAGTTTACTTTATGGCCAATCTTTTTTGCCACGCCCCAAAACATTTTATTTTATCCAAAAGCATTTAATTTGTATAATATACAATCACAATTCGCAGGTTATAAAATATTGCCAATATATCCTGATGATATAAAAAAGTGTTGTCTTATTTAATCAATAGTAGAAAATACCCAGCAAAATTTGAAGGAAGGGGTCCATGCGATGACGTGAGTTCATGGCATCGTTTGCGTTGGTTCAAACGAAGTCGTGAAACCGTAATTATACAAAATATGTATATTACAATTACAATATATTTATTTACAAAATAACACCAATTAAATACTTTTGTTTTCATGTTTAGTAAATTGACTTGCCAACATAAATTTATATACATCCGGCAATAAAATAATGTCCTTGTTTAACATATAATAATCTTGTAAGGATTTAAAGCAATTCGTACAAATATATTTATATAGTTACAAGAACAGTTGAAGGTGCATAAAGGCAATTTAGAAAAAATCATGTCTTATTATTTTCACTTACATAGAGATGTTTAATAACCTAAGGAGTGGAAGTGTAAGAACCTTTTATTCAAAGAAATTTTGTATTTATACCAAGAAAAATTTAATATATGTAACAATTATTACTATTATTCATAATGAACTGTAGGTGCTTATATATATTTAATATTTTCCCATACTGAATGCATAACCTAAAAAAATGGCTTAAATGGCTTGCGTGCCAGTTTTATAAAATCAAAGTGTAGGACTTGTATGCAAAAATATTTACTTGCAACCAACATAACAATTAGCAATAGCAACAACAACTGCAATAACATGTTGTATTAAAACAATCTAATATGTAAATGTGTAATATATTATTTAATAGCAAGTAAACTTATAATTAGAATTTACTTTGTAGATTGGATAAAGTTCATATATTTAGCTATTTGGTTATTTTATGAGTATAAATAGAATAATTTACATAAAAATATAAAAGAGTCTAAATACTTTGAGAAAAATGAGACATACACTCCGGTTCATCTGAATAGAACCAGTCAATATTTGTCTACAAATACTGTTATATCTGACCAAAGGAAAAGAATTGTAAATTATAATTTTGTAGACATGTAGAGTATATAGTAGCCGATATTTTCAATACCGAACATGTTTCACATATGCGTTATAACGGTACTTTTTACACGCTTTATGAAAAAATGTCAAAATATTAGCATGTTTTAATGGTTCACCAGGATAGAACCACCCTAAGAATTTACACAAATCCTTTGTTAGATGTGGTAAACTTTAACAAAAAACTATTTATAATTATAAATAAAAGCCGTTAGTGTTAATTGCCAACAAATAGTGTGCAAAAATTTGTATTAGGGTCTTGAAATTTTATGAAAATCGATGCTTAGAGCTCCAAAAAAATATTTTTATGAAGAAATCGGCAGAAACAATTTATAAACTCTAAATTTTATACTGAATTATGTTCAAAATGTTCTATACTACAATAAAATTACAAAAAAAGTCACATTCGATAGGTTTATGAGTCCGAAAGAGAGGAAATATGGCAAAGATAACTCAAATTTCTACCTTTCCATTCCAAAAATGAATATTTAATCTCAGGAAAGTGAATGAAAATCGATGGGTTCCACCCAGTTTCGTTGGCTGTAGACATCTACAGGTCTAAAAAAAAAGAAAATCCCACCGCCGAATGCTCCATGTCACTATTAAGTCCTTGGAATTTCAAAAGTTTCTAAGACATTTGATGTGAAGAAACAACTTAGCGATAGGGGAAGACAGGCATTAATTTTTCGAAAGGAAAGGGTTTACTTTTGATGGTTATGTCGTTCACACATCTTTTACTCATAGTATGAGTACCGACAAAATATTTCTGATCCGTTATTACACAAAAAGTGCGATTATGTTTCTGTGCTTTTCATGTCATGGGATATCTTCTAAATCAAAGCCCTTGATGTTGACATGAAGCGTTCGGCGGTGGGATTTTCTTTATTTTTTGGACCTGTAAATGTCCATAGCCAACGAAACTGGGTGGAACCCATCGATTTGCATTCACTTTCTTGAGATAAAAATCAATTTTTGGATTGGAAAGGTAGAAATTTGAGTTATCTATACCACATTTCCTCTGTTTCGGACTCATAAACCTATCAAATGTGATTTTTTTGTAATTTTTTTGTAGTATAGAAAATTTTGAACATAATTCAGTATAAAATATTTCTTGGAGCTCTAAGCATCGATTTTCATGAAATTTCAAAACCCTAATACAAATTTTTGCATACTATTTGTTGGCAATCAACACTAACGGCATTCATTTATAATTATAAATAGTTTTTTTGTTAAAGTTTACCACATCTAACAAAGGATTTGTGTAAATTCTTAGGGTGGTTCTATCCTGGTGAACCATTAAAACATGCTAATATTTTGACATTTTTTCATAAAGCGTGTAAAAAGTACCGTTATAACGCATATGTGAAACATGTTAGGTATTGAAAATATCGGCTAGTATATACTCTACATGTCCACAAAATTATAATTTACAATACCTCTCCTTTCGTAAGATATAACGGTATTTGTAGACAAACATTGGTTGGTTCTAATCAGATGGACCGGAGTGTATAATCGGGTTAAAATGTATAGTGGTGGGTCAAATGAAGTTGTTTTATTTCAACGAGAAGCTGAAAATTGACTAAAATAAACAGAAAACAATTAAAAAAAATTCATTAAGCTTTGCCTGCAGATATATACCCTAAGTAGGCCGGGCCGAGTTAAATGGAAGGAAAAAACTTTAATAGACACGTAACGTTTTTGATTCCTGGGATTGTAGTGCGCAAAATATCATTCGAACAAACTATTATATTTTTAAATCGGTTAGCAAATGGCTAAGTAATAGTGGTAGAAGTGTGAAAAAAAACGCACAAATAAGGGAAATGTTTTTCAGGCGTAGAAGATACCGAACAGTATAGTTATTTATTTTCATCAAATAAAATTAAATATGCCTCCGAAATCGGTTGAAAAATACATAAGTTATGCAATTTTTGTGTCCGCCTCTCCTCTCCCTCCGTCTGTAGTAATCACTCTAGCATCTAGGTAGGACGCTGAAATTTTGGAAAAATGGGTCTTAGAGGTATGTCAAGTTCGGAGATGGACAAAATCGGTCCACGTTTTATATAGCCCTCATATACCGGTACCGCCAGTTTAAAATATTCTGACGGTTTTAGCTATATTTTTGGTCGAATTAGCTATAATTTGGCATTTAGACTTTCCAGTGATCAATAAACTTCTCCACCAAAAATTATGGACATATGTCCACGGTTTGGTAAAGCCCCCGTACAATGGTGACTCCCGATTTCAGGTATTTTGACGTTTTAGAACAAAAGGAGGACATATGACAATAATTTTTTGTGGTGGCTTTTCTTGATCAGATAGAATCCTAAGTGCCAAATTATAGCTAATTCCGCTTGAAAATGTAGCTAAAAACGTCAAAATATCTCATATGTGTCCAAAACTATAATTTTCTTATTTCGATCAATATTTATTTTGCAATTTATGAGAAATTCAGTTACAGTTTTTGTGCGTTTTTTCACACTTCAACTTCACACTATAACTTAGCCATTTGTTAACGGATTTAACAAAATAATAGCTTTAAAAGGAAAAAGTATCAATAGAAATCCGTTGTGACAAAGAAGCTATGCTCGTTTAAAATTGAAAGTCTTAGACAATCCGTTTTTCACATTTACAGTTATAGAAAAAAACGAAGTGTTCCAATAGAATCAACGGTATTTTATGAACCCCAACACGATAGAATTTTTTGCATCAAAACGCTTGAATATTTTTCTGGTTAACTTTTGTAGCACAGTGCCATTTATCGACATTTTCCGAAAAATTTTAACTGTCTCAAGATCAAAACTGCCTGAAGGAGCGTTCCAATGCTTTTGCGCTGCACTAGAGAGTTTTTAATCATTGTCTTGTCTACAAATTTCCTATGAGTGTTGGATCGATAATCTCAATGGTTTATCTGCTATATGCCAAAATATCCATAAAACGTGGATACAAAATTTCAAATCAAAATAGGGAGGCTCGATTTTCACCGTGTAGACATATGCTCCAGTAGACTTTTTGCTCAGTATAATCCCAGGAATCAAAAGCGAAACGCGCCCATTAAGGTTTTCAAATCGCCCCGACCTAACTCTCAGTCTGTGAACGAAACAAAAAATAAATAAATAAAACAAGTCAATTCAACCTTAACTGTTCTGAAAATAAACAAGTAATAAAGTATTAGTGCTGTGCTGACGGAGACAACCAAAACAAACACAATAATTATGCCGTATATAAAATATAATGATTTTTATCACGAGTTTGCTTTAATCTGTAGGTACTGTAATGTGGGACTATACCAAATCATTGATATATACCAACCATTTTTAGTAACCAGACTTCTTCATAAAGGACTCGAAATATCAAATTTCTTTAAACCAATTGTGGAAGACATTTTTGAAAAAGTTTTAGAGTTATCTTGCACAATAGGCATTTTAGTATGTGCTGGCAGGTTTATCGAGGTTTTGGGCTATTATCTCAGGAAGTACTGACTTACTGCGGAAAAAATTGTACCGTTGTAAATGAGGCCGCTAGAACAGCCTACTAAGAAAAGAATCCAAACGATGCGAGAGGAGCTCTTAAAATTCACTTTTTCCGAATTTTGTGTGGGAGGTACCCGAAGGAGTGGACCGATATAGTCCATATTCCAAACTGGATAAATGTGCAAAGTCTTCACCAATCAGAAACTCCCTGCGAGAGTTATCTTGCGGATTTGCCATTTTGGTTGGTGCCGTCAGTGTTTCTTGGAGCTTTTAGGCCAATACAACAGGAAGTACGGATTTGCGCCAGAAAAAAATTATGCAGTCGTAAAGGAAGCGGCAAGGACAACCTACTGAAAAAAAAACAAAACGATCCAAGAGGAGCTCCTAAACTTCACTTTATCTGAATTTTGTGTGGGAGGTACCCGAATGAGTAGACCGATATAGTTCATATTGGAGCCCGATATATATCTGGAAGGAATAATGCGATGTGCAAGGTTTGGACCAAATCACTTGCTCCCTTCGAGAGTTATCGTTCACACCAGTTTACAAAACAATTTTGAACATTAGTGGGGGAGGTTCACGAAGGAGTGGACCGATATGGCCCATCTTCGAACTTAAACTAAGTTTGGACAAAATATTACGATACACACAATTTGGTTCAAATCGGTTGATCCGTTCGAGGGTTATCGTGCGTACCAGCCAGACAGACAGACGGAAATGGCTAAATCGACTCAAAATTGTCTGAAACGAAATTCGTCCAAACATACTTGGGGGTCTAAAACCGTTATTTCGATGAGGCACTTTTTTGGTCGAGTCAATGTGTATATAACCTTTCTAGCCTAAAGGTAGACGGTACAAAAAATTATTTTTAGATTATTTTCCAACGTCTAGTGGCCATAAAATAACTAGTTATTGTAGTTGTTATAGAATAACTAGTTATTCAGTGCGACAAAAATAGGGTCCACGGTTCTTATTGACCGCCTTGATATACAGTGTCGGCCAAAACTAAAGCACCCCCTCAGTAAATTTTTTTATTTATATCTTTATTACACTATGCAACACTAAAATGCAAACAACTTCTGGTATGAATTTCTGAAAGTACATATTGAGACTACAAAAACCTTAGTATGGGTTTGTCCTGTCAGATCAGTTTCAGTTTTCAGTTTTCAGTTTTGCCAATGGCCATATTTATTTGGTAAAAAATCTTACGATCTAACAGAATGGCTTACTGTACTAATTTATAAAGGGATCATGTAGCTACTTCGCCACCTACTACTTTAAGAACGGGTTTCGCTGTGGTCTAGCCACAGCAGCTATTTTAACAAAAAATTAAATATACTTTATGTGCCCAAAAACTCCAATATAAAAAGGGCGATATTTTACATATTGATTAAAAACTATAACTAAAAACTATGACTAAAACTATAACTTAAAACTAAGAACTAAACTACTATTTACAATATGTACAAGAACAAACATTATTGTATATTATTATATACAATGCTATATACGTTAAGAGTGTTGTACCGTCGGTGGTAGAAGCGAAGCTCCCCGCCAACAAACAGCAACCCCTCATTCATCAGGCAGTTTAATGCACCTGGAGGCAGGTGCTGGCATTCACTTAATCCACTAAGATCAAGGTTACAATACAGTGAGCTCTCAACAATCCTGTTGTCCACACCCACACACCCGTTCAAGAACTCCAGAGCCCCAGAAACCAGGACCCTGTCGATTCTATCGCCCTCAGCTCTATCATATATGGCTCTGTTAGAGTGTCTTCTAATAGAGCCGTCATCCTCGAATACTATACCTCGCATTCCCAAACAAGACGCAAGGACTTTGCGCTCCCACCTCCTAAGCCTTTCCATCTGGTGTGACGATATGTCAAACCAGACTGGAAAGGCATAGGTGATGATGGGTCTGATAATCTGCCGATATATCAGTAGTTTAATCTGAGGTGAAAGGCCACCTCTCATTTTCAGAAGTGCCTGATAACCGAAAAATACATTCTTTGCTTTGGACAGGATGAAGTTTATATGGGTGATGAAATCAAATTTCTTGTGAAAAATGATTCCCAGATACTTCATCCTGTCCTTAACCTCCACGATATTTGGCCCGATCTGTATGATAGGGCGGAAGAGCCTATAATTGGCTCTTGTGCACCCCGTTTTTCCTGTAAACTTTACAGCCGTACATTTGTCTCCGTTTAGTTTTAAACCCCAAAGGGTAAAATACCGGTCAAGAACTGCTAGGTAGTCATTGAGCCCAGCTTGAACATAGCGAGCTAGTAGACCAGAGAAAGCCACCAGCACATCATCGGCATAGGATAGCAAAATACCCCCCGGTGGAGGTTGTGGCATATCACTCACATATATGTTATACAACATAGGTCCTGTCAGATCCAGCTCTGATTTTATGACCTCATCTAAACCGGGCTAAAACTACAGTTTTTTTGCATTTACTGGGCCTTTATCTCAGAAACGATTAGGAATTTGGCGTTGCTGCCTTGGCAGTATTGTAACCCTAAAATTGTAGAACTTATCTTTTGAACAGACCACATAAAAAACTCCATCTAGGGCATCAAAATCTATAAGTATAGACAATTTTAAATAATTGCTGAAATTCATTCTGGTCAGTATCAGCTGAACTATTAAGAGTTGAACCAAGTAACCTTCTGCAAAATCTTCCAAATAAAGTTCTCAACAATTCTTTAGAACATTCCGAAACTCTATAATGCTTACTGCAAGTTGTTTCAGTGGTATTTTGCATCATATCTTTTACAACACGTATTTCACACGCACAGTCTAGTGGCGCGAAAGTCAAAAAATAGAACTATAAAATTGCGAAATATTTTCCATCGTATCGATTACAGACACTTTGCAGACAAAGATTTTGTTTTTACAGTGTTTTATTTAACTTACTTTGGTGTGTGTTTAGTTCAAATCTGGTAACTCATTTTTAACACGGTTGCAGTTGACCAATCGAAATAAAATTTTGCATACTTTTTAGATTTGGATGACAATACACGAATATGAAATCAAAACCAATATTGGTCCATTTTTACACTGTTTTACAGTGTTTTATCTAATTTGCTTTTCAAATCTGATAAATAATTTTTCACACAGTTGCAGTTGACCAATCGAACTTAAATTTTGAACACATTTCAGATTTGGATGACAATACATGAATATGAAATCAATACCAATATTGGTCCATTCTTACAGTGTTTTTACGCTGTCTAACTTAACCTCCTTTTCAAATCTGGTAACTGATTTTTAAAACGGTTGCAGTTGACCAATCGAAGTAAAACTTTGCACACTTTTCAGATTTAGATGACAATACGTGAATATGAAACCAAAATCAATATGGGTACATTTTTTCCTATAGCCCCCATATAACGGTACCATCCGATTTCCGGTATTTTGCTTTTCAAATCTGGTAACTCATTTTTCACACAGTTGCAGATGACCAATCGAATTAAAACTTTGCAAACTTTTCAGATTTGGATGACAATACATGAATATGAAATCAAAACCAATATTGGTCCATTTTTACAGTGTTGTACAGTGTTCAATTTTACATGCTTTTCAAATCTGGTAACTCATTTTAACACTGTGGTTATTGACCAAGCGAACTAAAACTGCACACTTTTCAGATATGGATGACAATACATGAATATGAAATCAAAACCAATATTGGTTCATTTTTACACTGTTTTACAGTTTTTTATCTAATTGGCTTTTCAAATCTGGTAACTCATTTTTCACACAGTTGTGGTTGACCAATCGAACTAAAACTTTGTACACTTTTCAGATTTGGATGACAATGCATGAATATGAAACCAAAAACCAATATGGGTTCCTTTTTTCCTGTAGCTCCCATCCAGCGGTACCACTCGATTTTAGGTATTTTATCGTCATTTTAAGCCAGTATTGGCTGATTTTTGACAACTAGGGTTTCCAATGGTACAGAAACGTACCCATTAAAAATTATGGACATCGGTCCAGGTTTTGGTATAGCCCCCACATAGCGGTACCGCCCGATTTCAAGTGTTTTAAGGATTTTATCTTCATTTTTAGCCAGAATTGGCTATAACTTGGCATTTGGAGTCCCCAATGGTACAGAAACTTCCCCACCAAAAATTATGGACATAAGTTCAGGTTTTGTTATAGCTTTTATATAACGGTACTACACGATTTCAGGCATTTTAAAGTTTTTATCTAAATTTTCGGCCTAAATTGACTATAATTTTGTTCTCAGTGGTCAAAAAAATGTATTTACTAAAAAGTTAAAAATAAAATATAATTTAAATAAAATATAAATTAAATAATTTAAATGCACTTAAAAGTAGAAAATAATTTTTTATGATGGAATCTCTCAAATAAAACGCTTGCCGTTCAATATTGTCACCATTTTTAATTCACATGCAAGCGTTTTATTTGAGAGATTCCATCATAAAAAATTATTTTCTACTTTTAAGTGCATTTATAAATAAAACACTGTTACTTATTTTTTAAATTATATTTTATTTCATTTTTGTTGTTGTAAATATTCACTCAGTTATTCAATACCAACTACAAAAGTTTTTGCTGCATCAGATTTTAAAAAACTGTTGCAATAAAATTAACTTCATTTTTGTTTAAATGTTAAATAAATTCGTAATGAAACTGGACACGATTTATTTTTTATTAATAGCAGAGGGTTTGATTTAAATTATAAAAGCTAGTTTGGGGTCTGGAGGAACTTAGTTATATAGCAATAATTATTCAAAAAATTAAATTTTTTTGTGATTTTATGTGTTGTACGCGCTTGTTCCATAGAGTGCATCTTGTAAACTTGGCCGAACTTAGGTTCAATAATTTTTTGGGGAATGAAATTGGACTCTCTGGATACGGAATAACCACATTAGGGCTGCAAATATTTGCAAATCTTTTGATGACTGCACTTTTAAAATATGGGGTTTTTGCATGAAATTCATACAAATTTAGCTGCCCATTTGTATGGGAGCTAAATCAAAATAGGAACCTACCTTGAGAAATATTTGCAAGGAGGAGTTCTACCCCCGGAGACACTATAATACAATATTATAGCTAAATATGTTATTAAATATGGGATAACACGTAAAAATTCAATGAATCGGGGGTACCATAAAAAGGGCTACATCGAAACAGGGACGTACGCAGGATTTCATTTCGGGGGGGGCCCGGCGATGCGACATGAAGGAATGTCTATTTTACATCCCTAGGAATTTTTAGTAACATATGTAATTTTAATTTTCACATTAAAAGATGTATGTATAAGTTTATTTAAATGATTTTATTATAATATTAATAACTTCTTTCCATATTCAATTAACGTATCGTTATTATGAAAAAAAAAGAACAAAGAAAACATATATTGCATATATAAAGTAAAGACTAGTAGAGACATGAATTGATTACTACATACAGGTAGTTATAAAAATAAAAATACAAAGAAAACGTACATTACGTGTTTCAACTAAAGACAATATTTTAATTGCTTACTAGTAATTATAAAAATTTACATTTTATTCATTCAGTATATAAAGTAAAGACTATATTGAGATCACGCAAGTTACATTAATTGCTTACTATAAAAACTATATAAAAATACAAAGAAAACATACATTATGTATATGAACTAATTGGTTATACAGGTAAATATATACAAAATTTTTACATTTTAAGCATTCAGCCTTCTGTTTTTAGAGAAAAATATGTTTAAGATGTCATCAACATTAACGTCCCCCTTATGTACAGACATCAAAGCTAATGACGAGCATCGCTGGCTGTGCATTTGATTACGGAGATACGTCTTTATCCGACGTAAAGTTGAAAAACTCCTTTCTGCTGATGCTGTGGTTACTGGTATAGTTATAAGGATTTTAAGGAGTATATTTATATTTGGAAATAGGGTTTCATCGCAATCGACAATGGCGTCAAGTGGATTCGATGGTCGCGTCTCTTTCCCCTTCCACATCGTGATCCACAAATCCAATTCTGTCATAACTTCTCGCTTGCAATTGCGAAAATCGTTTGCATAAAAATTAACTATATCTTCAAAATCCTCGTAGGAAAACTTTATAATTTTGGAGGGAACTATATTTGACAGTGTTTTAATCACGTTTTCATTGTCCAGAAATCTGCTTGTCATGTTTGATATTAATTCGTCCAAATATGGAACAAAAAGTGAAATTCTATAGTAGGATTCTGAGTCCGAACATGGTATATTAGATCTATATTTTTGGGTACCGACCCTTCTCGGTACAGAAACCTCCACGCCGAATTTTTGTGCAATAATTTGTGTTTCCACGTATAATTTGTGGAACTCCTCCTCAGCATTTTCTCTAATTGATTTCAGCTTTCCAACCACCAAATGTATGTGGTCATAGGCTTGAACTATGTCGAGATTTACAGTCTGAAGAAATTTGGATAAGTGAAGGGTGAGCTCAAGTAATTGAGATGCTTTAGCCACACCTAATAAAAAATCAAATTTCACTATCCTGTGATGATAATTAAGTGCATCACAGCAACCTAAAAACAGAAGTAGAAGGATACATAAATAAATACTAACGTATGTATTAACTATGGTTCGATCTACATTCTCTCATCACTTATTTATGCAATATGAATCACGTTATAAGCTTACCATTTTCGCCTATTTCTTCCAATGATTGTATAATTTCTTCTAGTGATTCGTTAAAAATTTGTATGCAATCATGCCTTTCAACCCATCGGGTTTCACAATAAGTTGTAAGCCTTTTTGCAGGCTTCTGTTCTTGCTCAAAAATTTTACGTAAAACAGCTGACCTTTTGGGTGATTTCCGAAAAAAGGTGCAAATTTCTGCTATTATTGCAAAAACACTTCGTATTCCCGGAATTTTCGATGCAGCATTCAGGCTTAGCTTCAGTATGTGGGAGGAACAGTGCATATATATTGCACAAGGATATTTTGATTTTATTAAGGCCTGAACTCCTTTATAATTGCCTGACATGTTTCCTGCACCATCATATCCTTGGCCTCTCAAAAATGTAGGATCTAGTCCCAAATTTATAATTTTGTTTATGATAACGGTAGATATTTCCTTTCCTGATAATCCGCCTACTTCTACATAGCAGAGGAAACATTCTTTTACTTTATTTGATTCCTTATCATAAAATCGCAAGCATATAGAAAGTTGCTCTTTTGTGGAAATATCGGTGGACTCATCAGCTATAATTGTAAAGAACACAGCACGTTTGACTTCGGCAACAATGGAACTCTGAATGTATGATCCAATAATTTCTATTAGTTCGTTTTGGATCCGAGGACTTATGTATGTTGCGTTTCTAGGGGTACTATCCAAACTTATTCTTAACAGTTCATCCCCAGACGCTCTGTATCGCAACAAAGCCCTTAAATTTCCCTCGTTGGGGTTTTCTTGCTCTACGGAAAGCGTTCCGAAATCCTTTCTCCCTCTTAATGCGATCTCCTCCCTTCCACATAATAAAATAGTCTCTATTATCACCCTAACTTTATATTTTTGTTCATTCAGAATGTCAGAAGAATGTTTATCTATAACATTTTCTATTCTTTTTGACGGATCTCTCATTGTTGATATAAAGCCCTGGGCCTTGAACATGGCATCTTTGTGGTATTCGGTGCTTTCGTGGTTTGTAAAGCATTCAATAGCGTCTTTCCAATTTTAAAAAGGAAGACACAAAAGTAATTTGGGAATTTGGTGGCCACCTTTTCCGCACCCATCCTTTTTTAAAAAAAGGACACAAACTTTGCAGAATGCACCTTTCGCAAAATTTGAATACGCCAACCACGAAAATCTATCAATCCATTTTAGTTGAAAGATTCTCTTTTTCCCGTTTTTTATTTGTGGCTCAAAATTGAAGTTGGAGTGTGGAGTCCATGTATTTTCATAGAGTTTTTGCTTGAATGCGTTGTCAATAGGCTTTTCTATGTACTGACCAATGTCTAAAATGTGGATATCACTTTGTGAACTTTGTGAACTTGTTGCAAGCTGGTTTTCATTGCATATACCTATTTGGCTCGGAGAAGAAATTGGGTTTGCACACATTCCTTCATTTGTTTCAGTGTTAACTGATAACTGATCAACATTCTGTAAACAACACATCATAATGACTGATTATAAATAATGCCAAATATGTAAGATAAAGGAAATGTTGAAATGTGGCAAAGTAACATGTAATACTGCCTTTATATAGCGGATATTTGTTTGTAATTTCATTTAGTTATGTCAAACAAATAAGTTTTTTATTTTATAAATGCGCAAACAAGTAAATAATAATAACAATAATAATAATAATAATAATAATAATAATAATAATAATAATAATAATAATAATAATAATAATAATAATAATAATAATAATAATAATAATAATAATAATAATAATAATAATAATAATAATAATAATAATAATAATAAAATAAGCCCGCATGGGGCATTCCCCACAAGGAATGACGGGCCTAACAACCCCGCGGACCCCAAGTGAATCCTGAGAGCGTCTGTTTCGCATCGAGCGGCTATCGGGTCAGCGTCTGTTCTCCATGTTAGGGGCGGCTGAATAACATACGTCTTTCGGGTAGGTAGACGTCAACAAAAATACCCAAACCCCCCCAAAAAAAACAATTATGGAGTCACAAAATAACGATAACACAAACACAACAAATCAACAACACAGTACAAATGAACAACGGACAACCACTTCCTCAAGTCCACCTGTAACACGCGCTTCCTCCGTTTCACGCGAACAGACGACCGCTGTTACAGGGCTGCCGCGACGCAGAATAAGATGGACACAAGACATGAACGTGTCAGTCCTAAGGGCTTACCTCAGAGCCACTCGCGACGGAAACCTTACTGGTTATAGGCAGCAAATGTATGAAATTTTCCTATCGGAGTACCCACAACTATCTCATCTCACGCAACAAAACTTAGCAGATAGACGTGCCGCAATTATCAGAAACAACCTCATTCCTACTACCCTACAAGAGCAAATCCAGCAAAGCATAGCGCTCGAGGGACGAGAAAACACCATACCACAACCATATCAGCAAATCACAAGTACAAACTCACCACAACCCCAACACAATATAACCGGTACCTCTGAAATAATCCAAGAAAATATAACTGCAACAGATGGAACAACCTCCGATCCCACAGCAAGTGAACCACTCAACAACATAACCACAAAAACAATAGTAATTTTCAATGAAGCAAAAATCAAATTCGCTGATATCAATCCCGAAAATAGACCGTTCATCCCGAAACCAAAACCATCCAAAACACTACATAAAGTCACATCAATAGTAAACAATCTAATCCTACCACAAGAAATGTCGCACGACATAAACTACAACCTTCTAAACGATTTAATCTACTGTAGTGCTCACACCATATCAAGCCTGATGAAAGATAAACCAAATACCAACACCCATAACAGGGAACACTCAACAGAATCAACCCGAAATAGAATCAAAAATCGAGTACCCAAACGAAAATCTCAGGTCCCTCAATGGCAGATAAGACTACAAAAGAAAATGGACGAGCATCGGCGTGATATAGGCATCATCACAAGCTACATAAACGGAAGGACAGGAAGAAGATGTAAGAATAAAATAAACAATATTAAACGGAAACACAAAAATCATACCCAATTCGAACCACCAAACAATTCTATAGAACAAATTCGAGACACAATAAAACAAAAACTTGCAAAATACACAAACAGACTGAGAACATACATGAAAAGCCACCATAGAGCGACACAAAATAAACAATTCCAAACAAATCAAAAACGATTTTACAACTCTCTAGATGAACCTCCAGTAAATAATAACCAAATAAATCCAGATATCGAAGAAATTGAAAGCTTCTGGAAATCAATATGGAGCCAGGAAGAAAAGCATAACCCACACCCCACCTGGATTAGTACAATAATCGAGGAAGCCACGCAAAAACCCATAATGGGTAACCATACCATCACGGAGACAATATTCCACAAAGTTATACAGAAACTACATAACTGGAAACAGCCGGGACCAGATAAAATACACAACTTCTATTACAAATACCTAACCACGCTACACCCACATATCATAAAAGTATTTAACAACATGATAACGCACCCTGAAATCATCCCAGGAAATATGTGTACAGGTATAACATACCTAAAACCAAAAATTCAAAACCCGGAATCACCTGCCCAATACAGGCCCATCACATGTCTCAATACTGCATACAAGATATTTACAGCTTGCATCAGTCTACAAATATCAAATCACTGCGAATCGCATAACGTAATGGCCGAGGAGCAAAAAGGATGCAGACAAGGAACCAAAGGATGCAAAGATCAGCTAATAATAGATAGCACAATAACGAGGCAAGCCATAAGGAATCACAAGAACCTCTACGCCGCGTTTATAGATTACCAAAAAGCCTTCGACTCAGTTCCACACTCCTGGCTACTCGAAACTTTATCCATCTACAAAATAAATCCTCTAACAATAGAATGTATACGTCAACTAATGAAAAATTGGAAAACTAGTCTCCATCTACGCAATGGAAACGAAAACATCACCTCAAGTGAAATCAAAATATTAAGAGGTATATACCAGGGCGACTCCCTAAGTCCACTTCTATTTTGTATTTCGCTGAACCCACTCTCTACACTCCTTAATCAAACCCAATATGGCTATAAACTTAGACAGACCGATGCATACAAAATATCACACTGTTTCTACATGGACGATCTGAAGATATATGCAGGCACTAAGCCGAACCTAAATTGCTTACTTCAAATAGTGGAAACATTCTCCAAAGACATAAAGATGTCATTCGGTATCGAGAAATGCAGAACGCAAAACATTACAAAGGGAAAATATAACTCAGGAAATGTTTTCAGCACGTCTGAAGGAGAACAAATAACACCGCTCCTAAGAAATGAGCACTATAAATACTTGGGTATCAAACAAAATATAACAATAGATCACAACGCACACAAAAACACAATAAAGAACGAATTCACAGACCGGTTACACAAAATCTGCAAAACAAAACTTAATGCCAAAAACATGATAAAAGCAATAAACACATACACCATACCACTACTAACATACACGTTCGGTATTATATCCTGGTCCAACACCGACCTAACTGATCTGGACAGAACAATCAGGAAAACCCTAACAAAATACAAGCACCACCACCCCAGAGCTTGTATGGAAAGGTTAACAATACCAAGAAAAATGGGAGGCAGGGGACTGCTACACATCCAATCCTTACACAATAAGCAAATCCAGAGCCTTATTAACTACTTCCACGCGAAGGCAGCAACATCAACACTTTATAATGCCATTGTTAACGCGGATGATAATCTTACACCTTTAAATCTTAAAAACAACACCCCCGCAAGCGTAACACGCGCACCATCAGCAATAGAGAGTTGGAAATCAAAACCACTCCACGGTAAATACCCCAACCAATTATACCAACCACACATAGATACAGACAATACAACAAACTGGCTAAAATACAGCAACATATTCTCCGAAACAGAAGGATTCATGATAGCCATACAAGATGGTGTAATACCCACTAAAAATTATCGAAAATACATCCTACACGACAGCAATATAACTGACGACAAGTGCAGAAGATGCGGAGAATCCCAGGAAACAACAGCACACCTACTAAATAGTTGTAAAGCATTAATACATAGCCACTACACAACAAGACACAACAACATGGGGAAAATAATATACATTAATATAATCAAAGCACTACAAATCAATGAAACTACCACCTATTACTATAAATACCATCCAAAACCAGTGTTTAATACAGAAAATTACACCATATATTGGGATCGATCCATCCTGGTAAATAACCCTCCCGATGTAACAATCCCGAATAGACCAGATATGATAATAATCGACAAAAAAGGCCGCAGGGCAACAATAATAGACTTCGCAGTCCCACTAGACAACAACATTGTGGACACAATAAACACAAAGAAGCAGAAATACCAACCATTATCACAATACCTGAAGAACACCCAAAACCTACAAGAAATCCAGATTCTACCTGTAGTAATAAGTTCACTCGGAACCATACCCAAAGAAACAACAACCAACATAAAAGAGTTAAATCTAGAAACCAAAGTACTAACAGAAATGCAAAAATCAGTAATATTAAAAGCCACATCAATAATAAGAGAAACGATAGGATAAGTAAAGGATGTCAAACATCCCAACTGAGCGCAACCTTTGGTCAATGACCCGGTGCGTAAATTCCAGCAAAGCTGAGAATGTAGTAACTCAGAAAATAATAATAATAATAATAATAAGTAAAAAAGTATCAGTCGGCTTTGCCGACTGAGATATACCCTCAGCCTGTGCAAATTGAAACACTTTTTTCACAAAAAAAAACTTATGTATTTAGGGGGTTTCAAAATTTTGGTCGTATGAACTGACAAAAATGTTGATTAGGATTAAAGTTCAAAAACTTTGCGGAAAAGGTACTTAAAGGAATGGACCGACATAAACCATGGGGGTGCCATAGGGAGTTTTTACACCTTCGGGCTGTTTTCTCAAGAAGTATGGACTTGCCCCTGAGGAAACTTGTACCTTCGTATAGGGGTCAGTGAATACAAGATGTTACAACAAAAACCAAGGCGAATCGAGAGCAGGTCCTAAACTGAACTTTTCCGAAATTTTGTGTGGGAGGTACCCGAAGGAGTGGACCGATTGAGTCCATATTGGAACCTCATCTAAGTCTGGTAGAAATTTCATAATGTGCAAAGCATGGACCAAATCGATTACTTCCTTCAAGAGTTATCGTGCGCACAAGTTTTGCGACAATTTTTCAACATTTGTGGGGGAGGTACCGGAAAGAGTGGACCGATATAACCCATCTTCGAACTTAAATCAAATTTCGATACCCAAAATTTGAACCGAATCGATTGATCCGTTCGAGAGTTATCGTGCGCTCTAGCCAGACAGACGGACGGACATTACTCAATAGACTCCAAATTTTCTGAAACACATTTCGTCCAAACATACTTGGGGTCTAAAACCATTATTTCGATGAGGCACATTTTTGGTCGTATCAAAGTGTAAATACCCTCTTTAGCCTAAAGGCTGAGGGTATAATAATAAATGTAAAGGAAATTAAAAACCACTTTTTACCAAAGTGTCCGATTTTACTTAGAATTCCCTATATATTTTCTTGATATACGTGTATTTATTTTTAATATGGTTTATTTCAAATTATATAAAATTGTTTATTTTGCTATCATTTTCTTGCAAAACTGTATATGTGGATTTGTCTCATTTCAAATCACAAATTAACGACCCATTGTGAAATTTAAAAGCATTTCTTTGCCAAAATAGGTATATTGTTTAATTTACCATAGGAATTCTCATAAAATTGAAAGTTAACAACCCTGTTATCTTAAAAATGGGTAATTTTATCTCATAAAGATAAAAATCATCTTCACCGATCTAACACAGATGAGCGTGGTGAAGATGACAACAATAAACATACAGAGAAAGCGAGAGATAGAGAGATGAAATCGGTTTTTTTCCTTAAATCGAGATTTGCAACACTTGCCTCTTGGACTCGTTGAGAACACGGCGCTCTCTCTATCCCTCTCCACATACACAATTAAAGTAACCAAAATAGATATTCATTTACACATTCACGCAAAGCGAGAATTTGAAATGTGTGTCTCTCAGATTGAAACAGATTCACACAAAACAATAACAAAAACCACAAACAAATAGTTACACAAAAACAAGAAATAATTGATGTCGTTTTCTTAGCCGTTTTCACAATTCATATAATTATATGTAAAAACATACATATATGTACTTACCGCAAGTCTTTTTGTAAAATATTTGTCTAATGTTGTAGTTTGTGTTCTTTTCATTTTTCACTTTACTTTTTTCAACAAATGGGAATTAGAAAACTTAAAACACTCCCGGTATACTCGCTATTGAAAGCCAAACTTGTTACTGCTGTTGCGTGAATTGTTCGTTTTTCGTTTGACCAATTTTTCACCACGATGGTCAGAGATGCCAAAGTTATTGCAATTTCATACTATCATGAGGGAATCGGAAAACTCGAAAATATATACATAAGCATAATTTGGTACATTAAATTAATATTTACATAATATATCTACTTAATCGTTATGTATAAATTTATTTGTAGATAAATTAATATTTTTCGATACTTAATACGAACAAAATTTTCATGAGTTGAAACTGTTTCCCAAAAATAAATTTATATAAAAAAAATATTTCGGGGGGGGGGGGGGGGGGGGGCCCGGGCCCCCCGTGCCCCCCCCTGCGTACGTCCCTGCATCGAAACATAAATCCGTATTGAAAATGTTTTGCAAGAAGATTTTATACGCAGTGAGAACACGGAATGCAAAATTACAGCCAAGTTGGTTTAAAAATGTGGTCAAAAAAACATTGTTCCACAACATCCCATACGGGACAAGAGAGACTTCTCTCATATCAATGAGTGCACCCCGATTCATATTTAGCTCAATGATATGGGACCTACTGTTTATCGCCGAGTCCGAACGGCGTGTCTTCTTAAGACACCACTTTGTAGAGAAGTTTTACATGGCTGAAATACTCAGGAAATGTCGCCAACATTACTGAGGGGTATTTTGCCACCGTCGAAAAATGTTTGATGTTGACTGGCCGGGGAATCGAACCCCCGACCTTCTGCGTGCAAGGCGGGCGTGCATACCATTGCACCACGGTGGCACCAAAATGTGGTCATGATATTTAAAATACCTTAAATTGTGAGGTACGGTTACATGGGGGCTAAATCAAAATGTGCACCTATGTCCATAAGTTTTGGTGGAAATATTTTGTGACCAATAGGAACCCTAAGTACCAAATTACAGCTAATTTGCTACGAAATTGTGACTTATATCCTCAAAATACCGAAAATCGGAAGGTACCGTTATATGGGGGCTATACCAAAACATTAGCCGCTATTGTTCATATTTGGCCCATTATTACCCACAGGTACAAGATGAGTTTGTGCAAAATTTCAGTGACGTATCTCAATTCGTTTGCAAGTTATTAATTTCGCGCCGCCAGATCAGTGCTTTCGACCACCGTGCAACGGTTTATTCTCGCATTTCCGATTTCACCACATTATTGACATATTTATTAAAACGTCGTTGAAAAATATACTGAAACAACGTGATAGAGGCATTTTACAACAATGGCATGTTCTGAAGAGTTGTGTACATTCCAGCAGTTTTGGAGATATGGTGCGATATGTAAACAAATTTTGGAAATTTTTGATATTTTATAAAATTTGAGACAATAAATGTAGTTTTTTTAATTTCATTCTTTCTCCAAATATTGTATTCTTGCCCTTATTTACAAATTTGCTTCACATTTCATATGAAGATTCACATATGTTTCAGAGATATAGCCCAGAATTGCGTTAAAAAGTCAATATTTAACCATGTTTAGATGGGTCCATAAAATCCAAGCTGGATCTGACAGAACAAACCCCAACTAAGATTTTCGCCTTTTGGGTATGTACTTTGAAAAAATCGTCAGCTCAAATTGTTTGCACAAGATTACCTTAAAAATGTAGCATAGTGCTATCAAAAATTACTCTTAAAACCGATTATTTGTGAATTACTTTTTTGCAGGGTAAGAACTTCAAACTACCTCAAATCAGGCGGTACCGCTAAATGGAGGCTGTGCCAAAACGTGGGCCGATATAGGGCCCATCTTCGAACTTGACCTGCCTGTAAAGTAAAGGCCCAACATTTTAGCGTCGTATCTCAATTTGTCCATCTTTCGAACGGATAGTTATCAAAACGTTTACTGCTATAAACCTAAGCCTTTATATTTCCGAGGGTTTATACACTTTCATAAGACCAAAATGTACCTCACCGAAATAAACGTTATAGACCCCAAGCATATTTGAACGTAATAAAATCAACCGATTTGGTCTTAAAATTGGTAACTCTAATATTTTATCCAAACTTAGATCAAGTTTGAATATTGTACATAAATTGTACGTCGTCATCATACATGAAGTTTCTACTAGGTCTATATTTCAAAAATTTCGCTTAAGGACTGTTCGAGAATTTCCTTGGTCCTTCTGTTTCTGATTACAGTAATATTTTCGTGGGCAACTCCATGCTTAGTTCTACAATGACCCATAAGCTCATAAAAATCTTACAAAAATAGATTCAGTTGAGAGATGGACTATGTTGGTTTATTTCTTCAGGTGCCTTCTTCGCAAAATTACAACACTTTTGCGCTTAATCCAGTTCAAGGCTATTTCTTTTTATATCAACTTAGAATTTCATGCTGATCAAGGTGGAGGAGTGCTTGCAATTGATTTTTTGAATTATGGCACTCCCTGAATGAATGCGAGATATCCATATAATTCATAGCAATGGCAATAAAGAGGAATTAAAAACGCTTTGATATTAATGTTGAAAAAGATTTTTGTTACTTATTCGCCGTAGCAAAATTAAACCATTACAAATTCCCCGAACTCAACTTTTTGTCTCACATAGTCCTATTTATTTCTATGAATATTTATTTCACAAATTACATGTCATAATAAATCATGAATGCATTCTAAAAATTCTTGCTCATCTTTGCTCATTTACATGTTTTCAAATTAAGTGTTGCATATTTTTTCCTCAAATTTACGAGAAATTACATAGAAAAATAACTAAACTTATAATGAAATATTTTTCTGTTCTTTATGTCTTTTCTTTGTAGATGCCTTTCCGACCACTCATTGCACAAAACATCCACTACAGAGAAAAAAGAAAACAAACTGAACATAAACGAGATGAATGTTATTTTACAATGTAAATAAATTAATGTCGAACAAAGAAGTCAACAGAACCCCCCTAAAGGAAAAGGCAATACCCACAAGCGAGCACACACACACACCATGATAGCTAGGAAGAACCAGAGTACAAGTTGCAGCAGCATCACTTGTATATGCAACAGGGACATCAGTCATTCATTCTAATGTCATTTATAAAATACTACATGACAACAAAGACAATGGCTTTAAACAATGGGACAAAAAAGATAACAAATAAGAGAATGCCATCATGGTTTTTGGTGTTGTTGTTTTTGTGTGCGAATGCTAAGATAAACAAAATGGTATGCAGAACTTTTTTTTTGAATAGCAGAACAAACTGGATTTTAAGTCGGACAGTGGTTGACAAACTTTAAGGAAAAAATGGAGTAACAGTCTATGCAAGCGGTAAGTTTTTTAGAGGTACAAATATGTTCATATAGTAAATATAGAGCTTTTCAATACTCCATTGCCACCAAAAACATAATCCATTTCCCCAATTATTAATTTCTTCTCATTACATTCGAAAATCATATTATATGATGAATCCTAAAATCTTCCCGCTCCAACTGCCATAATACTACTATATCTTTTCAACTGTCACCATGAACATGACAACAGTAACAAGAAATACGACAACCATGTGAAACTGGAAAAAAGCAAACTCAAATAAATGCTGAGGTTGTTAGACATATGTTTGTCTTTCATACAGCTGGAACAAATCTCGTTGCCTCCTCGTTAAGTTCGTTTGTTTCATTTAACATTTCTAGCGATTTTGGTCTTATCAAACACCACCGACTCCACTTCTGCAAAACATCATTGTCGTCGTCGTTGACAAGGACACAAAACAAATACACACGAGTTGAATGTATCATCATGTCAAAATAAGAATAGACTGCCACCGCCATTGAATAGCAAATATAGTCGATGTGTTCACCAACTCACTCTTTGTTTTTGTATCTGTTAAAAGTTGACGGTACTTCGTTAGATATGTCCTTGGAGTATATTTTTTTACCCTTCAAACAAATACCCTTACAATACACTAGTGGTTGCTGTCACAGCAATTTAATTCGGCGAATTCATTCAATAACAGCAACATCAGTGGCAGGCAACCAGCTCAGTTTACAAAGAATATAACCAAGTTCAAATAGTATTTGCAATGAAAATAAGTTTTTATTTAGCATTTTGGGTGCAATAGACCCATCATACATGGGGCAAATGTTCGTTTATTGTCCAGTTGATAAACATTTTGTCGGATATACGTGGAATGGGGATCTTCTGAGATGTGTACTTCGGTACGGAATGTCTCTGATCGTCACTCACTTGGGAATGGACAGAGATGATTCATTTGCTGAATTTTCCAATCAGCTCACTACTTCCGATTTTAAATCAAATATTCCCTGGTAATATCGTACAGACAACCGTTTGTCGATAGCTAGAGTGAGAAGGCGACCCGGCCTAGAGGGTTCGGTTGGCAATCCCAACGCTAGGATCGGATGTTGTGGTCTAATCAGCCTCACATCTTAAAGGAAACCGATTGCAACGTAGTGTCTGTTTCCACATTGGGCGACTACAAACAGCGTCTGTACTCCAGAGGAGCGGCTGAATTCTAGAAGGAAAACCATGTACCCATTAGAAGGCAACGGGAAACCACTGATGTACCATCCCTTGAAAATCATGCAATTATGAATACCACACAAAACATATGACCCTCAATCTCCGGTAACTCGAGGGTGCTAAGAATCCCCGGATAAAAATTGGAACATGAAATGTCCGCAGTTTATTCGGGCCTTGCAAACTAGCCAACACACTTAATGAAATGGAAAGACATAACATTGATATACTCGGCGTATGTGAAACATGGTGGCCAGAAGCAGGTGAACTTCTATCCCAAAATTTTAAAATTTATTACTCGGGAAACCTTAACAGAAACCATAGAAACGGAGTTGCAGTTATTGTCAAAGCCCATATTGCCAAATATATCACAAGTGTTATTTTAAAATCTGACAGGACCATGATGATAAAAGCAATGGCCAAGCCACTTAATATAAATATTTTGCAAGTATATGCTCCTACAGCTGACAAAACCAACAAAGAAGTAGAACTCTTTTATAATGAAATTGGTGAACTCCTTAATCTGACAAAACCACATGAAATAACCATTGTTCAGGGAGACTTTAACGCGAAGGTAGGAAGCATAGCTGTCCCAGGAACAAGTGGACAATATGAATTGGGAAATAGAAATGAAATAGGTGACAGACTAATAGAATTCTGCCAAGAACACCGAATGAAAGTAGCAAACACATATTTCTGCCTACCCCCCAGACGACTGTACACATGGAAATCGCCACAAGATAGAACAGGAAACACAATTACAAACCAAATTGATTTCATTCTCATAGATACGCGCCACTTTATGTCTATAACGAAGACCTCGACATACCCAGGCGCAGATGTTCCTTCTGATCCTAATCTTCTTATGGCAAATATGTGCACAAAGATTATATCTAAATCAAAACAAGTAAGAAAACGTTAAGTTCGGCCGGACCGAACTTTTTATACCCTCCACCAAAATTAAATTGAAAGAGAATGGAATAATTAGTTTCCTTTTATCTACGAAAGTACTTAGCTCCGCCTAATTACCAAATTTCAACCATTTTGGTGGGATAATGAAGCTAAAACCTTCAAAATACCGAATATCGGGATGTACCGTTCCAACAAATTTCAGGTGGACCGATTTTTTATATCCTCAACGAAGACGAATTACCAAATTTTAAACATTTTGGTAGGATACAGAAGCTAAAACCTTTAAAATACCGAATATCGGGAGGTACCGTTCTATGGGGGCTATATGAAGGTGTGAACCTATACCAACAAATTTTGGGTGGAACGTTTTAAATCCTCAATGAAGACTAATTACCAAATTTCAACCATTTTGTTGGGATAATGAAGCTAAAACCTTCAAAATACCGAATATCGGGAGGTACCGTTCTATGGGGGCTATATGAAGGCGTGAACCTATACCAACAAATTTTGGGTGGAACGTTTTATATCCTCAACGAAGACTAATTACCAAATTTCAACAATTTTGATCGGATAATGAAGCTAAAACCTTCAAAATACCGAATATCGGGAGGTACCTTTCTATGGGGGCTATATGAAGGCGAGAAGCTATACCAACAAATTTTGGGTGGAACGTTTTATATCCTCAACGAAGACTAATTACCAAATTTCAACCATTTTGATGGGATAATGAAGCTAAAACCTTCAAAATACCGAATATCGGGAG
Organism: Musca autumnalis; assembly: GCF_047663935.1. Taxonomy (NCBI): domain Eukaryota; kingdom Metazoa; phylum Arthropoda; class Insecta; order Diptera; family Muscidae; genus Musca; species Musca autumnalis. The sequence goes on from NW_027412047.1 coordinate 55,285, forward strand.
GTACCGTTCTATGGGGGCTATATGAAAGCGTGGAGCTATACCAACAAATTTTAGGTGGAACGTTTTATATCCTCAACGAAGACTAATTACCAAATTTCAACCGTTTTGATGGGATAATGAAGTTAAAACCTTCAAAATACCGAATATCGGGAGGTACCGTTCTATGGGGGCTATATGAAGGCGTGAACCTATACCAATAAATTTCAGGTGGAAAGTTCTATACACCCAACAATATCTAAATACCAAATTTCAGCCATTTTGGTGGGATAATGAAGCTAAAACCTCCAAAATACCGAATATCGGGAGGTACCGTTCTATGGGGGCTATATGAATGCGTGGACTTATACCAAAAAATTTCAGGTGGAAAGTTTTATACACCCAATGATAACTAAATACCAAATTTCAGCCATTTTGGTAGGATAATGAAGCTAAAACCTTAAAAATACCGAAAATCGGGAGGTACCGTTCTATGGGGGCTATATCATATTTTCAATACCAACCATCCTGCAAGTAATAAAAACTTCTGTGCCAAATATTGACTCTCTATCTTTAAAATTGCGAGCTGTATCTTGATTTCAACAGACAGACAGACGGACGGACGGACAGACGGACGGACAGACGGACATGCTTAAATCGACATAGAATTTTATGCTGATCAATAATATATATACTTTATAGGGTCTCCAACGAATATTTCGATGTGTTACAAACGGAATGACAAATTTAATTATACCCTCCATATGGTGGAGGGTATAAAAAAAACACATCGTAAAAACTTGATATTGGAAAACTTGCAAATACCCTCATTAAAAGTAATATAACGCATAACTTAAATTTGCAACTGAAAACAATTAATGCTGATGAGGTTGAAAATAAATGGGAAAGAGTTAAAACTACTATAAACACCATATCTCAACATGATCTGGGAAATTACACCAAACCAAAGAATAAAGATTGGATGACGGATGAAATTCTACATCTTATCGATGAACACCGAAAATACAAAAATTCAAATTACGAACTGTATTGGGAGCCCAACAGAGAAATTCAAACAGCCGTACGAGCTGCAAAAACCGCCTTTTTAAATAATCAGTGCGAAGAAATAGAAAGATTGAGAAACCTACACGATAATTGCAAGCTACACAACAAATTAAAGGAAGCTGCTGATGTACGAGTATATCGTAAAACAAAGAGAGCAATAAAATAGTGACTGAGATTAGCGAGAAAAAAATAATTTGGAAAGACTATATACAAAAGCTCTTTACAGATGATAAAAGATCATGCTACGAATACGAAAATCAATCCACGCAAATATTGTCTGGAACGAGAATAACGGACTCTGAAGCAGAATGGGCCATTAAATCTTTGAGGAAAAAAAGCAACTGGGCCTGACGAGATACCTTCATAAATATTAAAACTCATTGATGGAAACAACCTATAACTATTTACCAAAATTTTCAACCATATATATGACATAGGACAATTTCCACAAGACTGGCTAAAGTCCACGTTTATAGCAATACCGAAGAAGAGCCATGCCACTGCATCGACTGTAGACTCATAAGCCTTATGAGTCATGCATTAAATATATTCCTTAAAATAATTCATAATAGGATATATGAACAATGCGAGAAATCAATGGGAGATACACAATTCGGATGTAAGAAAGGAAAAGGCACACGAGAAGCTTTGTTTTGTATCCAAGTTCTTATACAAAAATGTCGGGAAGTTCAGAAGAACGTATTCATATGCTTCATCGACTACGAAAAAGCCTTTGACACGGTACAACACGATAAGCTGATCGAAATAATAAAGTCTATTGGAATAGAAAACAAAGAAATAAGATGCATAAAACGTTTATACTGGCATCAAACTGCCCAAATTGATGTCAACGGAGATACAACAGAAGAAATAATGATATCCCAAGGAGTTTGACAAGGATATGTCTTATCTCCACTACTATTTAATATATGCTCTGAAAAAATATTTCAAGAAGCATTTTTAAATATTAAAGAAGGTATAAAAATCAGAAATAAATATACATATGAATAACATCCGATACGGCGACGACACCACTATTCTGGCTGATACTATGTCCGGACTACAAAGTCTTATTAACAGACTCGCTGAATACAGCGAAAAATATGGGCTAAAAATTAATATCCAAAAGACTAAGTTCATGGTGATTAGTAGAAAGAAATCGCAAGCGGACACATCTTTAAAAAAACATAACTCTACTATTGAAAGAGTAAAATGTTTTAAATACGTAGGCGTTCTAATTAATGAGGAATGGGACAACAGCAAAGAGATTAAATGCAGAATAGAGATGGCAAAGGACGCGTTTTCCAAATATAAAAAAGTTTTAACAAACCATAACATAAACATTGAAACGAAGACAAGATTCATTAAAAATTATATTTGGTCAGTATTGCTGTATGCAGTGGAAATTTGGACCATTAAAGCTGTAGACATTAAAAGACTCGAGGCATACGAGATATGGGTTTACAAAAGAATACTCAAATTACCCTGGACAGCTCACATATCGAACGAAGAGGTTCTCAGAAGAATGAACCGCACCTGATAACTAACAACGCATATCAAAAAGGAAAAGAGCGCATACCTAGGACACATTATGAGGAATCCCGAATATAAACAACTTCAATTAATTCTCCTAGCAAAAATAGAAGGTAGAAATTCCAGAGGTAGAAAAGAAACAACTTGGCTCAAGAACATACAGCAATGGACCGGATATCATAACGCAGACCACCTTATCAACACATCACGAAATAGAGAACTCTTTGTCAAATCATTAATAACATTTAATAAAAATAGAAACTATGTAATTGTATGATCGCTAATATTCGAAAATCGAATAAGCAAAAAAAGAAGAAGGATATACGTTTGTTGGCCTAAAGACGAACTCTCTTACACGGAGTGTGACTTAACCCTTTCAGTGATTCTATGCCATATGGCATAACCAGTTTTTGAAGCCCGTTTTAAGGCAAAATACTTATGGTCACTCTTTTTTTAATAATTTTGTATTTTTCCCTGAAGTGTTATCTAAAAATAATTCGACAAAAATTTTTGATTGGTGGACCCTATACATTGTTATGTCTCAAAGAGCAAGCGTTCCTCGTTCGATTTAAAATTTGCATGAAAATATCATCTTATAATTTTATATATTTTATTAACAAAAATATTTTTTTTGTTAACTTTTTGTATTTAATTTAGTAGATAATCATTGCCTTAATAATTAAAACGAAAAAAGATCCAAAATATAGTTCAATGGAGCTGCCAGTTTTTTTATATTTCATACTATGCCATATGGCATAGATTTTTCCCAACAGAAATGTTTCACTTTATTTGACTCCCAGATCTTCTATTGTGAAACCCCTAGATCTTCTATAAGAATACCTCCAGATCTTGTATAAATAAACCTCCAGTTCTTCTATAAGAAGACCTCCAGATCTTGTATAAGTAGACCTCCAGGTCTTCTATACGAAGACTTCCAGGTCTTCTATAAGGAAACCTCCAGATCCACCATAGGAAAACCTCCAGATGATGTCAGACATCCTGCCCTTCTATGAGAGGACCTTCTGCTCTTTTATGAGAAGACGTCCAGCTCTTCTATAAGAAGGCCTCTTCCTCTTCTATAAGGCCTCCTGGTCTTCTATAAGATGAAATTTGATTAAAAACTTGATTATTTTAGTTTTGTTTTTTTATTCCTTTAAATACATTCTATGCCATATGGCATAGTGTCCAAAAACCACTTTTCCAAACAAAATGTTAAAAAATTAGTTTTGATTATTCATATAGAGGGCTTAAGTATATATAAAATTGGAAAAATATATTTTTCAGATCAAAAACAAAAAAGAAGCACCGAAAGGGTTAATTTGTCACCCGATTTCATCTAAATAATGCACAAAGCTAAAAAGAGATACCATGCCTCCCGCTAGAATAAAGTATGCCAATTTTAATTGAAATCAATTTTCAATATAGCTCCCATAAATATGTATTTTCATTTGAAAAATTTAAACGTCAAATATCTGTCATGATTGAATCCAAAGCAAAAGAGTGGATGCTTATAAAAAGGGAGATATAAGCTCAGCATAACGAAAAAACGCAAACCCAATAAGAGATGTTTTCCAAAAAAAGGCCTTGACTTTTAATACATATGGGGAATTCTAAGTGGTATAATAATCGCTAATCTATTTTCTTAATCGAAAATTACTCCGTTTTTAAGATAAATTCCTAAATAAATCAACAAAACAACTATTAAAATATGTATTTTTTGGTGAAATAACAAATGTTTCACACTGAAATAAAGGAAAAATTTTATTGACAAATTTAAAAAAAAAAATACTTAGAAAACAATAATTATTGGAACCCCACTATCAAATTGGACTTAACGTTTGTGTAACAAATCGTAGTTTAATACAGAAAAAAATCAATAAAATCTAAGAGTCCAATCATTGATAAAAATTTGTTTTAAATATTAAATTCCGAAAATCGCATTTGTGCAATTTTTTATACCCTCCACCATAGTATGGAGGGTATATTAAGATTGTTTTTTTTTTTTTTTTTTTTTTTTTTTTTTGTAAAACATTGAACTAATCATTTGTGACCCTATAAAGTATATATGTTCTTGATCAGGATACAATTCTAAGACGATCTAGCCATGTCCGTCTGTCCGTCCGTCTTTTGTCACTCAAGCGTCCGCAATAATTGAGATTGAACGCTAAAATGTTGCACTCGAGTGTCTTTTTTCCATAGGCAGGTCAAATTCGAAGATGGTCTATATAAGTCCACGTTTTGGTAAAGCCTCCATATAACGGTACCACCAGATTTAAGGCGTTTTGAGGATTTTATCTACATTTTTAGGCCAAATTAGCTGAAAATCGATATTTGAGATTCTTAATGGACAAAATGGACTAAAAATGTTCAAGATAGGTCCACGTTTTGGTATAGCCCCCATATAATGGTACCTCCCGATTTAAGGTATTTTGAGGCTTTTAGCTACATTTTCTGACCGAATTAACATTTGAGGTTCCCAATGACCACAAAACTTCTCCACTAAAACTGCCAATATAGGTCCACGTTTTGGTATATGTATATATAATGGTACCGCCCGAATTCAAGTATGTTGACGTTTTTAGCTACATTTGCAGACCGAAGAAAAATTATGGTCCACGTTTTATTGTAGCCCCCATATAACGGTACCCTCGACAGCGCACGATATCTCATGAACGGAGTGACGGAGTTAGTCCATACTTTACACATCCTAATATATCTACCAGATATAGATCAGATTCGAATATGGACTACAATTCTCCACACCTTTGGGTACCTATAGCTATCAAATTTCGGATAAGTTCACTTTAAGGCCTGCTCTCGAATCACTTTGATTTTTGTTGAACCAGCTGGCATTCGCTGTCTGAATTGCAACGGTAAAAGTTCTTTCAGGGACAAGTCCACACTTCTTGAGAAAACAGCCCTATGGCACAATTTGTAGTGGCTGGAGAGCACCATAACTCTCGAACTGTTCAACCGATTTGGTCCAACATTTGGCCTTCGTCATACTTTGTCCAAACTTAGTTTAAGTTCGAAAATGGAAAATACCGGGCCACACCTTCCCGTACTTCCCCCCAAAAATTAAAAATAATTCAATAAAATGGTACGCACAATATCTCCGGAACGAGGCAACCAATTTGGTCCAAACTTTGGATCTCCCAAGATTTTTTCCAAATTTAACTTCTAAAATGTCCCATATCGGCCCTCTACTTAGGGTCTGCTCGAAGATCCTTTGGAAATGTATGCCGATGCTGCTCGTTGTGGTCCTGTTTACAGCGATATTATTTTTCCCGTGGTCCAAAAGTTATACATTGACACGCTAAAATGGCTATTGGGCGCGATATCTATCGAAAATATATGACTCACAAAATAAGAACCACTTCCATAATGGACCATGTCGTTCCATTCTGTAAGTACCTCCTCCGCAACACTTTTGAACTTTAATGCTAATCCACATTTGTGTCGGCAAGTTCAAATGTCCAAAAAGGGCTACCAAATTCCGAAAAGACCCAAAATACATTCGATCTGTTCACAGATGAACATTTAAAATCACTTAGGCTGAGGGTATATCTCCGACTGATACTTTTTACTTGTTAATAATGATGTTTTCAACCTCCCGAAACGCAAAAACGTGTACATAGGTACATTTTTGGTATGGATGTTGTTTAGCCTCTGTCAACTCAAAATTAAGAAGCAATATACAGTCGATTTTGTCGTATTGTCAATTTTTGGTAAAGACTGTCTAGCAGCACAAACTGTAAACAAAAACCATCAACTTAATTGGTCTCAAACCTTTAAAATATACAAATCAGACTTCACCGAAGTGTTTTTGATTCGTACTGTTATATAAGGACCACACGAAAATCTTACTCACTTAATATAATTTTTAACAAAAACGTATCCCCCAACTTTAGTTTATTTGGAAGCAAGGGCGTTTTCCGCAGATGTACAGCAGGACATATCTAAGTCGAAGTAAACTTTCATGCAGATCAAAAATACTGTATTGATTCTCAAAATATTAATTCGAAGAGTTGCAAATGAAATTAGAAGTCTTAAAATACCACATTATACAAAGTGTAATAAAATTTACTGCAAAAGTATCTCCCAATATTTAAGGCTATACGAGTTTGGTGGGAATTTGCGCTTCAATGCATCCACTATCCTCTTCTATTCCATCTAGTATCATCATGTTAATGGTTTGCAACAGCATAACAGATGTACGAGTATTGTTTCGACTTCACTAAACATCTGTTGTGTGGAACTCTCTATACAATTTTTTAATTCCAATTTCCTTTTTCATTTCGTTTTCAATTTCAAATTGAATGTGTCATTCATTGTCTAAACAAATTGATAACATTGGCTGAATGTCAAATTAGAACGCATTTCGTACAGCAGCAAATGGAATGAATTTGTTTTTGTTTTTACATTATTTGCATAGTTGTCGTATTGACAATAGAGACGACAGAGCTCGGAGCGTATTAGCAAAAATATATGTATTGTAAACAAATAGAAAAAAACATTCACTGTTTTTTTTTCATTTTTTAACAGAGGTTTGAGAACCAACTGTCATGTTAGTGTGTTGTGTAAATAATGTTCTGTCAATATATGTTTATTTAAAATCAATTTGATGTAAAAAATGGGAGTTAATGTATTTGTTTTTATTTTTTATTGATTGGGGTTTGAATATAAATTTGTTGTTTTAATATGCCTTTAAGCATAAAGAGAGTAATAATTAATAACTACTTCAAGACATACGAGTATTCATTTAAAAAAAGTAATTCAGCCAAGCAAACTAGAGTCAGGTCGTTAATAGTGATATTTAATTAATTCTCTTTCGAGTTGAGCTTATTAGACCTATTATATACATTAAAGTCCCACACATTCAACCATTACGCTACGTTTCACAGGTGGTTAAGCCGATCTTCAGGCATATTGAATGTTGTTTTTGTGGCAGACGAAGGCAAAGCTTGGGAACTAGATAAATGCATTAGATAAATTCATATGTGAAATTATGTCAGTTAATTGAAACTCCAAACTTTTCCTATAGTCCTGCTTGGTAATCCCATTTTTCAATGTTCACAAATACAATGGTAGGTTTTTTTCCTACGTCATTAGTAATTGCTCACCTATATCAGAAGATTTTTGATCATCAATTATTGTCTACTAAAGTTTTGACAAGTTGATGGTGGCTCAGAACGCCAAGACGCCGGCAACCTTGACACTCAGTTGTCGGAGACCCAGGTTCGAATCCCAGCCTGGCTCATGCTGAAATTATTTTTTTATTTTTGCCTTATTAAGGCGAAGGTCATTTATAGTGATATTTAATTTCTCGTTGGAGTTGACTTTAATGATAGAAAATTTCTTGTAGGGAAAAAGGAAAACAGAAGATTCGAACTCGCTGTTGGTAGCAGCTCATCAGACATATCGTCTGAGGAGTGGCTTCTTTGTTTTTGGACATTTCATTTCTCACATGCAATGTGTTTTTTGAAGTGATGAGCTTTTTTCCCATTCAACCTGTATGGCTTCCACGTCAAACGCTTTTTAGCGCTGCCTTCGGAAGTTATGAGTTTGGCTCTGAAACACGCCGTGGTAGTACCTTCCATTTGTCCCGATCCACACTAGAACGGTTTTAGTGAAATATTTTCATGAAATTAGGCGTTCGTAGATCGAGTGCTCAATACAGCAATTTCATAACATTACATTTGTATGGAACTCGATCTAAAAACGCACAATTTCATGAATTTTTTTCAATGAAATCATTTTAATATTATGTTTAATTTTTTCGATCTTTTTTCAAGTCGATCTTAATGATAATTTATATTCATTTTTAAAATATGAATTACTCGCGTTATTGTCGAAATCACTTTGTCCGCATGTGAATTTCATGTGAAGCAAGACCATTCACTTAGTATATTCCTTTACATTTGCATAAATTCCTATCCTTTACATTTCCATAAATAAGAAATTAAATTTTTTTCCGAGCACATCCTCGATTTTTAGTACAATGGTTAAGAATCTGGTTTTAAATCTGCTTGCGTTCATAAAATTTGATGCTGCACCCACATTCGTAAAGAAAAAATATTTAAAAATTCCCTTTTGTGATGTAATAAGAAAATGTATGTATAAATCATTAGCAGCATTTGTTATCTATCCTCATATGCCTAAATATTTCCTGAAAACATAATGAAAAAATCTTGGAAATAATTTAATTTGTTCTAACTCAAAGGCCATACAAATCTCTAAAAAACGAATAAAATGTAAGAAAGTTTCAGTCAGCTTTGCCGACAGCCTCTCAGCCTATGAGAACTGAAACTTTTGTCTACGGACAGTTGGAATACTTAGGGGGTTACAGAATTGTGTTGATTTTTGGGTAATTTGAACTTGCTGTCTTTTAGACCACTATAAGGAGAAGACCGACATGAAACATTTTCGAAATTAAAGTACATTTGAACTTACTGTCTTTTAGACCACTATAAGGAGAAGACCGACATGAACCATTTTCGAAATTAAATTACATTTGGGCAAAATATTAGGAGATCCATTAGAAAATTAGTCTGGAAAAATGTCTCTTCGGCGACATTAACGTAGAAAATTGTAGTTAAAATTTAACACAAATGTGTATGATATCCCCACCCAGGTGTTTTCCTGACTTTGTGGACCGATATTTCCCATCTCCGAACTTAAACTAAGTTTGGACAACACCTTACGAACGTCATCTTTTAGACCAAATCGGTTGATCAGTTCGAGTGCTATAGGGATTTTTACAACTGTCGGGCTATTTTCTCAAAAAGTATGGACTTACACCTGTAAAAATTTGCCCCATTTTAAGGGCGGCAATGAATACAAGTTGTCATAACAAAAATCAAAGCGATTCGCGAGGACGTCTTAAACTCAACTTATCCGAAATATTGTGTGGAAGATACCCCAAGGAGTGAACCGATAGAGTCCATGTTAAAACCTCATCTATGTCTGGAAGAAATTTCACAATGTTCAAAGCATGGACCAAATCGGTTGCTCCCTTCAAGAGTTATCGTGCGCACAATTTTTCTGAGCATTTTTAACTTTTGTAGGCGAGGTACCCGAAGGAGTGGATCGATATGACTCATTATCAAACTTATGCTAAATTTGGACAAAATATTACGATCGAATAATTTTCGACCAAATCGGTTGATCAGTTCAGAAAGTTTCAGGAAGTATGTATGGCCCTGAAAAAACTTACACCGTCATAGGGAGGGCAGAGAATACAAGTTGTCACAATAAAAATCAAAACGAGTAACCGAAGGAGTGGGCGATAGAGTCCATAGTGAAAACTCATCTATGTCTAGTAGATATTTCACAATGTTACCTGAAGCAGTGGACTGAAATGACCCTTTTTATACCTATGTGGAAAGGGTATTATAAGTTTGTTTTGGTGAAAATTCATGTAACACCGCGAAATATTCGTCGGAGACCCCCAATGTGGTATACCAATCTTCATATCTCGGCGAGATAAAGCGATTTTGAGATGTGTGTCCGTCCGTCCGTGTGTCCGTCTGTCCATTATAAATTGTAATCAAACTCCAGGCCGCAATTATGGACCGATCGTCACGAAATTTGGTATGGAGGTCGGTTTCACATCAGAATAGATCTATTTTAATTGGTGATGATCGTGAAATATTTAGCGGGTGAAATGGACCAAAAACATAAATTTTATCCGATTTTGTAGCTGCTCTGCAGGTCGCAATAATAGTCCGATCGCCTCGAAATTTGAAATAAGGTAAGAGTATATGACAAAGAAGAAGCTTGCAAATTGAGATGGCGATCAGATAATATTTAGAGGGTTAAATGGACCAAAACTTTTGTGGTCATTTATAGTGATATTTAATTTCTCGTTGGAGTTGACTTTAATGATAGAAAATTTCTTGTAGGGAAAAAGGAAAACAGAAGATTCGAACTCGCTGTTGGTAGCAGCTCATCAGACATATCGTCTGAGGAGTGGCTTCTTTGTTTTTGGACATTTCATTTCTCACATGCAATGTGTTTTTTGAAGTGATGAGCTTTTTTCCCATTCAACCTGTATGGCTTCCACGTCAAACGCTTTTTAGCGCTGCCTTCGGAAGTTATGAGTTTGGCTCTGAAACACGCCGTGGTAGTACCTTCCATTTGTCCCGATCCACACTAGAACGGTTTTAGTGAAATATTTTCATGAAATTAGGCGTTCGTAGATCGAGTGCTCAATACAGCAATTTCATAACATTACATTTGTATGGAACTCGATCTAAAAACGCACAATTTCATGAATTTTTTTCAATGAAATCATTTTAATATTATGTTTAATTTTTTCGATCTTTTTTCAAGTCGATCTTAATGATAATTTATATTCATTTTTAAAATATGAATTACTCGCGTTATTGTCGAAATCACTTTGTCCGCATGTGAATTTCATGTGAAGCAAGACCATTCACTTAGTATATTCCTTTACATTTGCATAAATTCCTATCCTTTACATTTCCATAAATAAGAAATTAAATTTTTTTCCGAGCACATCCTCGATTTTTAGTACAATGGTTAAGAATCTGGTTTTAAATCTGCTTGCGTTCATAAAATTTGATGCTGCACCCACATTCGTAAAGAAAAAATATTTAAAAATTCCCTTTTGTGATGTAATAAGAAAATGTATGTATAAATCATTAGCAGCATTTGTTATCTATCCTCATATGCCTAAATATTTCCTGAAAACATAATGAAAAAATCTTGGAAATAATTTAATTTGTTCTAACTCAAAGGCCATACAAATCTCTAAAAAACGAATAAAATGTAAGAAAGTTTCAGTCAGCTTTGCCGACAGCCTCTCAGCCTATGAGAACTGAAACTTTTGTCTACGGACAGTTGGAATACTTAGGGGGTTACAGAATTGTGTTGATTTTTGGGTAATTTGAACTTGCTGTCTTTTAGACCACTATAAGGAGAAGACCGACATGAAACATTTTCGAAATTAAAGTACATTTGAACTTACTGTCTTTTAGACCACTATAAGGAGAAGACCGACATGAACCATTTTCGAAATTAAATTACATTTGGGCAAAATATTAGGAGATCCATTAGAAAATTAGTCTGGAAAAATGTCTCTTCGGCGACATTAACGTAGAAAATTGTAGTTAAAATTTAACACAAATGTGTATGATATCCCCACCCAGGTGTTTTCCTGACTTTGTGGACCGATATTTCCCATCTCCGAACTTAAACTAAGTTTGGACAACACCTTACGAACGTCATCTTTTAGACCAAATCGGTTGATCAGTTCGAGTGCTATAGGGATTTTTACAACTGTCGGGCTATTTTCTCAAAAAGTATGGACTTACACCTGTAAAAATTTGCCCCATTTTAAGGGCGGCAATGAATACAAGTTGTCATAACAAAAATCAAAGCGATTCGCGAGGACGTCTTAAACTCAACTTATCCGAAATATTGTGTGGAAGATACCCCAAGGAGTGAACCGATAGAGTCCATGTTAAAACCTCATCTATGTCTGGAAGAAATTTCACAATGTTCAAAGCATGGACCAAATCGGTTGCTCCCTTCAAGAGTTATCGTGCGCACAATTTTTCTGAGCATTTTTAACTTTTGTAGGCGAGGTACCCGAAGGAGTGGATCGATATGACTCATTATCAAACTTATGCTAAATTTGGACAAAATATTACGATCGAATAATTTTCGACCAAATCGGTTGATCAGTTCAGAAAGTTTCAGGAAGTATGTATGGCCCTGAAAAAACTTACACCGTCATAGGGAGGGCAGAGAATACAAGTTGTCACAATAAAAATCAAAACGAGTAACCGAAGGAGTGGGCGATAGAGTCCATAGTGAAAACTCATCTATGTCTAGTAGATATTTCACAATGTTACCTGAAGCAGTGGACTGAAATGACCCTTTTTATACCTATGTGGAAAGGGTATTATAAGTTTGTTTTGGTGAAAATTCATGTAACACCGCGAAATATTCGTCGGAGACCCCCAATGTGGTATACCAATCTTCATATCTCGGCGAGATAAAGCGATTTTGAGATGTGTGTCCGTCCGTCCGTGTGTCCGTCTGTCCATTATAAATTGTAATCAAACTCCAGGCCGCAATTATGGACCGATCGTCACGAAATTTGGTATGGAGGTCGGTTTCACATCAGAATAGATCTATTTTAATTGGTGATGATCGTGAAATATTTAGCGGGTGAAATGGACCAAAAACATAAATTTTATCCGATTTTGTAGCTGCTCTGCAGGTCGCAATAATAGTCCGATCGCCTCGAAATTTGAAATAAGGTAAGAGTATATGACAAAGAAGAAGCTTGCAAATTGAGATGGCGATCAGATAATATTTAGAGGGTTAAATGGACCAAAACTTTTGTGGTCATTTATAGTGATATTTAATTTCTCGTTGGAGTTGACTTTAATGATAGAAAATTTCTTGTAGGGAAAAAGGAAAACAGAAGATTCGAACTCGCTGTTGGTAGCAGCTCATCAGACATATCGTCTGAGGAGTGGCTTCTTTGTTTTTGGACATTTCATTTCTCACATGCAATGTGTTTTTTGAAGTGATGAGCTTTTTTCCCATTCAACCTGTATGGCTTCCACGTCAAACGCTTTTTAGCGCTGCCTTCGGAAGTTATGAGTTTGGCTCTGAAACACGCCGTGGTAGTACCTTCCATTTGTCCCGATCCACACTAGAACGGTTTTAGTGAAATATTTTCATGAAATTAGGCGTTCGTAGATCGAGTGCTCAATACAGCAATTTCATAACATTACATTTGTATGGAACTCGATCTAAAAACGCACAATTTCATGAATTTTTTTCAATGAAATCATTTTAATATTATGTTTAATTTTTTCGATCTTTTTTCAAGTCGATCTTAATGATAATTTATATTCATTTTTAAAATATGAATTACTCGCGTTATTGTCGAAATCACTTTGTCCGCATGTGAATTTCATGTGAAGCAAGACCATTCACTTAGTATATTCCTTTACATTTGCATAAATTCCTATCCTTTACATTTCCATAAATAAGAAATTAAATTTTTTTCCGAGCACATCCTCGATTTTTAGTACAATGGTTAAGAATCTGGTTTTAAATCTGCTTGCGTTCATAAAATTTGATGCTGCACCCACATTCGTAAAGAAAAAATATTTAAAAATTCCCTTTTGTGATGTAATAAGAAAATGTATGTATAAATCATTAGCAGCATTTGTTATCTATCCTCATATGCCTAAATATTTCCTGAAAACATAATGAAAAAATCTTGGAAATAATTTAATTTGTTCTAACTCAAAGGCCATACAAATCTCTAAAAAACGAATAAAATGTAAGAAAGTTTCAGTCAGCTTTGCCGACAGCCTCTCAGCCTATGAGAACTGAAACTTTTGTCTACGGACAGTTGGAATACTTAGGGGGTTACAGAATTGTGTTGATTTTTGGGTAATTTGAACTTGCTGTCTTTTAGACCACTATAAGGAGAAGACCGACATGAAACATTTTCGAAATTAAAGTACATTTGAACTTACTGTCTTTTAGACCACTATAAGGAGAAGACCGACATGAACCATTTTCGAAATTAAATTACATTTGGGCAAAATATTAGGAGATCCATTAGAAAATTAGTCTGGAAAAATGTCTCTTCGGCGACATTAACGTAGAAAATTGTAGTTAAAATTTAACACAAATGTGTATGATATCCCCACCCAGGTGTTTTCCTGACTTTGTGGACCGATATTTCCCATCTCCGAACTTAAACTAAGTTTGGACAACACCTTACGAACGTCATCTTTTAGACCAAATCGGTTGATCAGTTCGAGTGCTATAGGGATTTTTACAACTGTCGGGCTATTTTCTCAAAAAGTATGGACTTACACCTGTAAAAATTTGCCCCATTTTAAGGGCGGCAATGAATACAAGTTGTCATAACAAAAATCAAAGCGATTCGCGAGGACGTCTTAAACTCAACTTATCCGAAATATTGTGTGGAAGATACCCCAAGGAGTGAACCGATAGAGTCCATGTTAAAACCTCATCTATGTCTGGAAGAAATTTCACAATGTTCAAAGCATGGACCAAATCGGTTGCTCCCTTCAAGAGTTATCGTGCGCACAATTTTTCTGAGCATTTTTAACTTTTGTAGGCGAGGTACCCGAAGGAGTGGATCGATATGACTCATTATCAAACTTATGCTAAATTTGGACAAAATATTACGATCGAATAATTTTCGACCAAATCGGTTGATCAGTTCAGAAAGTTTCAGGAAGTATGTATGGCCCTGAAAAAACTTACACCGTCATAGGGAGGGCAGAGAATACAAGTTGTCACAATAAAAATCAAAACGAGTAACCGAAGGAGTGGGCGATAGAGTCCATAGTGAAAACTCATCTATGTCTAGTAGATATTTCACAATGTTACCTGAAGCAGTGGACTGAAATGACCCTTTTTATACCTATGTGGAAAGGGTATTATAAGTTTGTTTTGGTGAAAATTCATGTAACACCGCGAAATATTCGTCGGAGACCCCCAATGTGGTATACCAATCTTCATATCTCGGCGAGATAAAGCGATTTTGAGATGTGTGTCCGTCCGTCCGTGTGTCCGTCTGTCCATTATAAATTGTAATCAAACTCCAGGCCGCAATTATGGACCGATCGTCACGAAATTTGGTATGGAGGTCGGTTTCACATCAGAATAGATCTATTTTAATTGGTGATGATCGTGAAATATTTAGCGGGTGAAATGGACCAAAAACATAAATTTTATCCGATTTTGTAGCTGCTCTGCAGGTCGCAATAATAGTCCGATCGCCTCGAAATTTGAAATAAGGTAAGAGTATATGACAAAGAAGAAGCTTGCAAATTGAGATGGCGATCAGATAATATTTAGAGGGTTAAATGGACCAAAACTTTTGTGTGAAATTTGTGAAAATTTTTAATATATAGCTTATATCTTTATTCTTGGAAGAGACATTCCGGGCAAGTAAGCTACACTTGGAAGACGATCTCTTGATCTTTCCATTGATGTCAATTATGTTGATTTACGTGATCAGATAACAGAGTTACAGCCTAATATATCCAGTTATTTGTTTGTAATTTAATCAGAATCACACTAGAGGTCGCAATTATAGCTCAATAGTCACGAAATTTTGCACGAGGTAAGATTTTAGGTAGAGGAATATGCCTATAATTTTGCATGATGATCTGATATTATTTAGCGGGTGACATAGACCATTACTTTTGTATGAAAAATATACAAATTTTATTTTTGGTCCATATTTTAATTCCTGGAGGGCATATACCAGCAAAGTAGCCTACATATGGAATAATAACTACAGACCTTTCCCCTGATGCAAATTGCAATAATGTGTCTGCTAGATAACGGGCCTACTGCATAATATGTAATGGGTTTTGTGTAGAGAACCACAATTTCGTCCCAAACTACAAATTGTCTCTATCATGACAGAGAAATTTTCAGTTCAGTTGTCCAACTGGATTTTTATACAAATATTGCAGCATGGGTTCGCTTCGCCACCTCTTTTTTACCCTTAGACTTTAGGATAAAGGGAATATATACGAAATAATTGTTTTAGACCCCAAGTATGGTTGGACGAAATTCGTTTCAGACAATTTGGAGTCGATTTAGCCCTGTACGTTCAGCTGTCTCTCTTTTTGACAAATATCAGAGATATGGCAAATTGCATTGTATATATATTTATTTATATTAGGTGAATTTCAAAAAGAACCCTGATAGTTAAAGACAATTTAAAGATGTAGCAGGAAATGCTAATCAATGTGAAAATTCACAATTTTGGCATATTGTTTAGAAATGAATAATTTATATAATTGTTCTACAAATATCTCAGTAGGGACAAGTGAGGCTTATCTTATATCAATGGATTCATGGTATGTCATTGATATGTGACGTAGTTTATATCGCCGAATCCGAAAGGCGTGTCCTAAGTTGCCACTTGTAGAAAAGTTTTTCATATCGCTCAGGAAATATCGTCAACATTACAAAGGGGTTTTATGCCACCGTTGAAAATTTGATGTGGCCAGGCTTGGGAATCGAACCCGGACATTCAGTGTGCACATAGCTGATTCCTAGAGGTTGTGGTGTAGGGTATCAATTGGTCGGCCCCGTCCGACTATAGCCTTTGCTTACTTGTTTGAACTTGAACTAAGTTTGGGCAAAATATTACGACAGCCAAATTTTGGGCCGAATTGGTTAATCCGTTCGAGAGCTATAGTGCGCACCAGCCAGACAGACGGACGGACATGCCTAAATCGACTCCAAATTGTCTGAAACGGATTTCGTCCAAACCAATATTTCTATGAGGCACATTTTGCCCGTATGGAAGTGTATATTTCCTCGTTAGCATAAATGCTAAAGGTATAACCCCCATAGTACGGCACATCCCGATTTTCGATATTTTGAAGTTTTTAGCCTCTTTATGCCACCGAAATGTCCGAAATTTAGACTTCTTTTGGGTATAAAACATTCAACTCGAAATTTGTCGGTATAAGTCCACGTCTTCATATTGCCCCAAAGAACGATACCTCCCGATTTTCGGTATTTTGAAGGTTGTGTTCTCTACATCCCACCGGAATAACTGAAAGTTGGTATTCAGGCTCCGTTGGGTATATAAGGTTTTCCACCAGAAATTAGTCGGTATAGGTTGACGTCATCATAAAGCCTCCAAAGACTTTCGGTGGAGACCTCAATATCTCACCGAAATGGCTAAAATTTTGTGTTCGTTGGGGCTATAAGACTTTCCACCTGAAATTTTTAAATATATGGATGTCTACGTCTTCATATAGGCCCATAGAACGGTACCACCGCAATTTCGGTATTTTGAAGGTTGTGGCCTCCATATCCTACCGAAATGACCGAAAGTTGGTTCGTAGTATTCTATGGGTGTATGAAATATTCCAGAAGAGAAGTAGGTCTACGTCTTCATATAGGTCCCATAGAATCGTACCTCCCGATTTTCGGTATTTTGAAGGTTGTGTCCTCAATATCCCTACTATTGAATGTTTGGAATGTATTCTTCGTTGGGGGTATAAAACTTTCCACCTGAAAATTTTCAGTATTGCTCCACGACTTTAGAAAGCCTCCGCAGAATGGTACCCCGATTTTGAAAGTTTTTGCCGCATTATTCCAACGGAATAACTGAAATTTCGTATTTAAACTTCGCTAAAGGTACTAAAATTTTTTTAATTTTTCGAAGAACCTTCTCACATTTTTATACCGAATTGGTTGTTTATTGGAATTTTGTGTTCCCAGTAATTACAAAATTTACATGCAATATCTAGTCTGGTCTTGTCGATTTTCCCAATTTTACCCTGCGTTTACAAATGCCAGTATTGGCAAGACAATAGCAAAAATACAAACCTGTTTCACAAATACATTTATACATTTTTAAATATGTGTAGAGAAAAGTATGAATGGATTGGTGAAAATGGTTTGTAACGTTACTATTGTCTTGCCAATACTGTCTGTGTGTAAACGCCTAGTAATGTATTTCTAGGGGTTTCTGACAAATTTTCGAACAGAGATTGCTGTAATTTAATATTATGTTTTGGCAGATGATACAAAAGCTTCATTCGGAAAATTGACGCCCCATATTATCTCTTTTATAGGGAGTATTATCAGTTAAGATATTCTGCTCCTGCAAGGAATAAGAAAAGGGAGATATTACTTTAATAAACGAAAGGAATTTAAATGTTCCAATTCACTTCAATACAGTTCGTGGTGGAGGGTATACACCGAACTTAACACCGTTCTAACTTGTTTAACATAAATATAGTCACATTTTCCACGCCAATTAACTTTTAAGGCCAATCATTTTTGCCAAGTTCAAAATCATTTTTTTATCTAAAAGGGTGAACCTTGGCTTCAACTATGTTAAATTTTTAAACATGTTTCCCATACATACTTTATGGGGTCGCAAATGATTATTTCGGTGAGTTGCAAAACGGAACAACAAGCTTAATATACTCTCCATCTTATTGTGTAGGGTATACACAAAAATAATTTTTGCCTTCCTCACTTTGTCTTCACTTACCCATATCCCGATAATACCAAAACGCCAACACAAAATGCATAAAGTACCTTTAGTTGCTTGTGTATCAAGAGGTTAACATATACCATCCATAGATTGACATACACTATCACTTGGTTACCTGAAAGTCATTACATGATTTCTTCGTTGTTTTTTTCGGAAAAGTTGTTATAGTTGCTCTTCAGCTTATGGGATATCAACCATTAAGGTTTTGCCACAAATAACCAACCACACTAACCTTGTCTTCGATGTCGGCTTCTATTATTTTCTCTTCTGTATCAATGTTTTATTTATCCTTGAGATGTGTTGTAAGCAAGAAGACACATTCCTCGATTTGATCTGATGTTGATTACGCTGGAAAAGAAAAAAATTACAGATTGTGATATTGATGTTGTAGACTGGTTTTGTAAATGACGAGGCGACTATGGTACTGATGACATTGCTATTTTATTCGTTTCTTTTTTTCTACTTCTTCTTCTTCTGTTGGTCATGCATGCATGTGTGCTGTGGGTTTTATCAGCACGCACAAACACATTCGTACATATAGGATTGTGTGTTATTAGAATGCTTAGAGACATTTCCTTCTGAATAACAACATTCCAGATTCTGAGGACTACAACATGAGAACAACAACTACAATTGCAAACATGTACAAAATTTATCTGGTTTTGAGTGAGTGTGTTTGGTGTGTTTCATGTCATTCCTTATTGAACTTTTGCGTGTTCCATTGATTACAAAAACGTGAATAAGCTTCTTTTATCAGGTACTGCTGCTGACACACCCAACCAACCAATAGGGTGTTTGGTTTTTTTGTTGTTTTGTTTGTGTTGTTATTGCCGGAGTTACTCAAGCTTAATGCTTGAGGTGTTGCTTACTTGATAAGATGTATTTAGATTTCGGTACACGTTCATCAATAAGTGCCATTATTCATTCACATGTGATGGAATTGGTTTTGATATGTGAGGGTATCCATCTTCAAGATATTAAATTTAAATTTAAAAATATATTTCTTATTATTTGTTAGAATTAAAAAAAAATGTTTTCAATAAAAATTCCAAATGCGACAAAGCTAGATTTTTCCATATATCAAACAGTGCAGTTTGATTCTTCGCCAAGTTGTGTTGTCGTATATGGTTCCAATACTCAGTGGTTTTAATAATTTAATTTAATGCCAACATTACGCTTAACTGATGACTTACATTTGCAAGGCAGGAATGCAAACCATTGCATTACGGTACTATATATTATTGGAGTGACAGTCGTTTAGCGACATCTCACAGCTGTTCAGGTGTAATCCGCTACGAAGATTTCATAACAGTGGGATTTTTATGGGTCGTGGTTAGGCCCCTTTCCAACTCTGGTAGAAAAGAGCTCCGCAAACAGACTTATGTAAAGAAGAATCGTCATAATTCGTTTTTATACCCTCCACCATAGTATGGAGGGTATATAAAGTTAGTTTTTCTGTTTATAACGCATTGAAATAATCACTTGGGACCCTATACTTGATCAGGATTAAAGTCTAAGTCGATATAGTCATCTCCGTCTGTTGTAATCACTCTAACGTCCGCAATAATTGAGCTTGAACGCTATATTTTTGCAACCAAGTGTCTTTTTTCCACAGGCAGGTATAGCCTCCATTTAACGGTACCTCCCGATTTTCGGTATTTTGATAATTTTAGCTACATTTGTTGAGTGAACTACCTGTAATTTAACATTTAAGGTTACGAGTGGTCAACAAACATCTCCAATTTGAACATTGGTCCATGTTTTGGTATAGCCCCCATATAACGTTACCTCCCCACATTCGGTGTTCTGAGTCGATATAGCCATCTCCGTCTGTCCGTCTGTTGTAATCACTCTAACGTCCGCAACAATTGAGCTTGAAAGATGTATTTTTTCAACCGAGTGTGTTTTTTTTTTCATAGGCAGGTATTGCCTCCATTTTACGGTACCTCTGATTTTCTGTATATTTATAACTGTAGCTACATTTGTTGACGGAACTACCTGTAATTTAATATTTAGGTTTACAAGTGGTCAACAAACATCTCCAATTTGAACAAAGGTCCATGTTTTGAGGACTTTAGCCACCTTTTTGACCGAACTTGCTATAAAACAAGTAAAAAAGCATTAAGTTCGGCCGGGCCGAACTTTTTATACCCTCCACCATAAAATATTCTGAACTAAAATGGAATAATTGGTTTTCATTCCTGTCCCCAACTTTAAGTGGGTACGTTAAAATGTCAGATAAAATGCTTCATTCGGAAGGCCCTTTTTTATGGTGCCTATATCTAACTATGTATATTGAAAATTTTTGGTGGGCTAGAAATTGGGAGGTACCGTTATATAGGGGTTATAATAAAACATGGGCCTATGTTGACAGTTTTTGATGGTAGCCTTTAATGTCAAATAACTCCTAATTCGGTTAAAAATTTTAGCTAGAATCCTCAAAATACCGAAAATCGGTAATATTATAGCTAATTCGGTCTAGAAAAGTGACTTAAAATGTCAAAATACCGTAAATCGGGGGTACCGTTATATGGGGGCTATACCAAAACGTGGCCCTATGTCCACGAGTTTTGTTATATATGTTTATTGACACTTAAGAACCCTAAATGTCAAATTATAGCTAAATCGGTCAGAAAATGTAGCTAAAAACGTCAAAATACCGTAAATCGGGGGGTAACGTTATATGGGGGCTATACCAAAACGTGGACCTATGTCCACAACTTTTGTTATATAAGTTTATTGATACTTAGGAACCCTAAATGTCACATTATAGATACATCGGTCTGAAAATGTTGCTAAAACCGTCAAAATACCGTAAATTGGGGAATACCGTTATATGGGGGCTATACCAAAACGTGGACCTATGTCCACAACTTTTGTTATGTAAGTTTATTGATACTTAAGAACTCCAAATGTCAAATTGTAGCTAAATCGGTCTAAAAATGTGGCTAAAACCGTCTAAATACCGTAAATCGGGGGGTACCGTTATATGGGGGCTATACCAAAACGTGGACCTATGTCCACAAGTTTTGTTATATATATTTAGTGACACTTAAGAACCCTAAATGTAAAATTATAGCTAAATCGGTCTGAAAATGTAGCTAAAAACGTCAAAATACCGTAGATCGGGAGGTATCGTTATATGGGGACTATACCGAACCGTGGACCTATCTTGACAATTTTTAGTGGAGCAATTTCGCGGTCATTGGGAAACTCAAATGTAAAATTTCAGCTGGTTTGGGCAACAAATGCGGCTAAGATCCTTAAAATACCTTAAATCGGGAGGTACCGTTACATGGGGGCTATACCAAAACTTGGACCGATATAGCTCATCTTCGAACTTGATCTTCCGACGGCTAAAAAAATGGTATTCCCCAATTTTCAGCGAAATCGGTCAACAAATGCGACCTGTATGTTGCGAACGGACGGACGGACGGACATGCATAAATCGACTCAGAAAGTGATTCTATGTATATCCCTAGAAGGAACTATTTGGCTATCTCGCTTCCTTTTGTATGTTACATACAAATGCACTAACACATAATACCCCTTATCACATAGTGGTGTAGGGTATAAAAATTGTCCACATTTTGGTATAGCCCCCATATAACGGCACCTCCCGATTTTCGGTATTTTGAGAATTTTACTACATTTTTCTGACCGAACTTCCTGTAATTGAACTCCTTAGGTTACCAGTGGTTACAAAACATCTTCACCAAAAATTGTCAATATAGGTCCATGTTTTGGTATTACTCCCAAATAACGGTACCCATCGATTTTCGTTATTTTGAGGATTTTAGCTATATTTTGTGACCGAACAACTTGTTGTTTATCATTTCTGGTTCCCTGTTGTCACAAAATATCTGTACCAAAAATTATCGGTTTACGTTCCTCCCGATTTTCGGTATTTTTATAATTGTTACTACTTTTTTTGATCGAACTACTTGTAGTTTGACATTGAAGGTTCCCAGTGGTCACAAAACATCTCCACCATAAATTGTCAACGTAGGTCCACGATTTTCGGTATTTTGAGGATTTTAGGTAGCTGTTTTGTCCGAACCATCTGTAATTTAACATTTCAGGTTTCCAGTGATCACAAAATATCTCCTCCAAAAATTGTCAACGTAAGACCAAGTTTTGCACAACCCCGGCATAACGGTGCCTCCCCGATTTTCGGTATTTTTAGGACCGAACCACCTGTAATTTGACGTTTGAGGTTCACAGTAGTCATAAAATATCCCCACCTAACATTGTCAACCTACCTCCCGATTTTGGGTATTCGGGTCATTTTTGTTACATTTTTGATCCGAACTACCTGTAATTTAACATTTCAGGTTCCCAGTGATCACAAACCATCTCCACCAAAACTTTTCCATATTTTGGTATAGCCCCCATATAAAGATATCTCCCGATTTTCGGTACTTTGAGCATTTTAGTTACCTTTTTTGACCGAACCACGTGCAATTCGACGTTGGAGGTTCCCAGTGGTCACAACATTTCTCCAACCTACCTCCCGATTTTGGGTATTCGGGTCATTTTTGTTACATTTTTGATCCGAACTACCTGTAATTTAACATTTCAGGTTCCCAGTGATCACAAACCATCTCCACCAAAACTTTTCCATATTTTGGTATAGCCCCCATATAAAGATACCTCCCGATTTTCGGTACTTTGAGCATTTTAGTTACCTTTTTTGACCGAACCACGTGCAATTCGACGTTGGAGGTTCCCAGTGGTCACAACATTTCTCCAAAAATTTTAAACATATGTGAGTCCACACTTATATATAGCCCCATATACCTAATATTCTATGGTCGAGGGTATAAAAAGGTCGTACCGGCCGGACTTAACGGATTTTTACCTGCTAATAAATTAAATCAACCCGTATTCATCTTCCCAGAAAGTAATAATAATAGCGGTAATAGCTTATTCGACTCAGCCACTACGCTGAGAGTATAAAAATATATTTTTTAAATTTATTGGATTTTTTGTTCAACAATTCAACTGAAGTAGTTTCTAAAAAAAGAATACTCGAAATAGACAAATGAAGTTTATTTACATTTCGTTTATTTGGTTACTTTTGTGCGGTTTATTTACCACAGACTACATCAAAAAATTATCATAACAATGCATTTAAAATTCAATTTAA